>NW_016816299.1:1621410-1627327 GCF_001698545.2 Rhinopithecus bieti
AAAAAAAAAAAAAAAATCTGAACTCTAAAACCTCAAGATTACTTCTTCAAATGGCATTCTCACTGCCTCAAAGAGTTAATGACCCTTTCACAGACAATTTACATCCTGTTTCTTTAAGTACCCCAGGGTGCTTTTGCCTGCAGCTGAAGGTACCAGATAAGGAGTCCATGGAGAAATTACCGTTAATCTCAGGAGCTGCTCCATTGCCTACACATGTCCTATATCTAATCTTTTCTGTCTTCAATTCATTTTTTCCTTCATTCAACAAATAACTTATGGGTTCCTAGAGTGGACAAACTGTACAACAGTCACTGGGGACAAAGACAGAAAAGAGGGAAACAGAATTCTGAAGCTACATGTCCATCTGATCTGAAAAGAAAGACAAGTAACTGTTAACATTGTAATCACAATGAGTAGTCTGAAGGAAAACACGGGCTGGGATTCCAAAAAGCCTGTGTTTTCCTTAATTGCAAACACTGCAATTACTTTTGCACCAACCTAGTAATAAGAAAAACTAACCTAATGTCTTTTGGCATGGTTCCGGAAAGATTTTCTGAAGAAGCGAAGTTTAAGCATAGAATTGCATGAGGAGTGGGATTTAGCCAGTTAACACTGAAGTGAAAGAGAGAAGACAGAGAAAATATCAGAAACAGAAAAAAACATTTATTTAACCATTAATTTGACATATTTATTTCTACCATGTTTTGTGTCAGGAAACTTTCTCGGCATTGTGAATATAGCAGAAGAAAAGAAAAGAAAAATCAAAAAGCACGCCTACTCACACACTCTGGGAGAGATTTAAAACACGTATGAAGTTTCAATACAGGAAATAATAGTGTTGTCAAGGAGTTTGAAAACAGAAGGGTGGCTTGAATTAAGAGACAAAATATGAGAAAAAATTGCAAATGAGGCTTCAGAGATAAGCAAGTTTAGATTAGCCAGGGTTCTTTTCCAAGCCATAGTAAGGAATTCAGACTTTTCAAGCCACAGAACTGTGAGAAAGTATTTATTTATTTATTTATTGTTTATTTATTTATTGAGAGAGAGTCTTGCTTATTTAAATAAATAAAATTTAAAAAATAAAAAATTTATTTATTTGTTGAGATAGAGTGCAGTGGATGGATCTCGGCTCACTGCAAGCTCCGCCCCCCAGGTTCACGCCATTCTCTGGCCTCAGCCTCCTGAGTAGCTGGGACTACAAGCACCTGCCACCACGCCCGGCTAATTTTTTTGCATTTTTAGTAGAGATGGAGTTTCACTGTGTTAGCCAGGGTGGTCTCGATCTCCTGACCTCATGATCCACCTGCCTTGGCTTCCCAAAGTGCTGGGATTACAAGTGTGAGTCACCGTGCCCGGTCGAGAACTTTAAGTAAACATAGAATTGCATTGCATGCCTAATTACATTTCCAACAATATTATACATGAAGGTAAAGCTCCATGACATTGAGCTGGGGAATGATTTTTTTGGATGTGAACCCTAAAGGGCAGGCAACAAAAGCAAAAATAGACAATGAGATTACATCAAACTAAAAAGCCTCTGCACAATCAAAGGAACACTCAATAGAGTGAAGAGACAACCTAATGAATGGAAGAATATATTTGCAAACCATACATATGATAAGAGGTTAGTATACAAAATATATAAAGAACTCAGATCATCATAAATACACCACTAAGGAAGCAAATAGTCTGATTAAAACATGGACAGAGAATGTCCATAGACATTTTTCAAAAGAAGACACACTAATGGACAAGAATATTTTAAAAGTTCAACATCACTAATCATCAAGGAAATGCAAATTGAAATCACAACAGTATATCACCTCACACCTGTTAGAATGAATATTATCAAAAAGATGAAAGATAATAAATGTTGGAAAGGATGCAGAGGAAAGAGAACACTGTGAAAGGAAAATAAATCTTGGGGCCCCTAAATCACTAAGGTAAAGAAAAAAAGTCAAGCTGGAAATTGTTTAGAGCAAACCTGACTCCCATTCTATTCAAAGTCATCCCTCTTCCCACTGAGATAAATGCATATCTGATTACCTCCTTTGGAAAGGCTAATCACAAACTCAAAAGAATGAAACCATTTGGCTGTCACCTATCTGTGACCTGAAAGTGCCCTTCCTGCTTCCAGTTGTCCTGCCTTCTGGATATAACCAATGTACATCTTACATACATTGATTGATGTCTCACATTTCCCTAAAATATATGAAACCAAGTGGTGCCCTACCACCTTGGGTGCATGCTGTGAGGCCCTCCTGAGGCTGCGACATGGGCATGCATCATCAGCCTTGGCAAAATAACCTTTCTAAATTAACTGAGATCTGTCTCAGATATTTGGGTTTCACATTTTGGTAACCATAAAGGAATTCTGAGAAGAGATGCCCCGACCTTGAACAAGTTGCCTATCTTTGCCTGCTATCAACTTCAGCTATCTTTATGGCTCAAATCAGTAGGAAAATTTGCTGAGGCCTAGAAGCACCCCCTTGAGAGAATCCCTAATCTCCCAAAATGTGGTCATGATTTTAAAAATGTACTGCTGTACAACTCGTTTTTCTGGAGTTTTACTTGCTTCCAACACAGGAAGGCAAGTTTTCCTGCTTCCATGATGATGGAAGGCAGGTAATTCCTCCATGGTGCTTGAGCTCGCTTTCATCAGGGAAGATGAGTTTGATTTTTTTTCTGCTTCTAGGATGGTGGAGAGCAGTCTTCAGTCTGAGACCCATCCCTAGGTAAATAACTGAATTGGGGTTTTTTTCTTGGCTAAGGTTAAGATTAACAACCAGTTGGTCTTAATTTCTCCTTAGCATTAGAGCGCTCAGTAATCACATAAGTTGTACAATCTTTTGTTTGTTTTGCTTAACTGTTTTTATTGTAGTGGCTGTCTGTTTGTTTCTGTTTGTTGTTGTTGTTGTTATTTCAGTCTTTTTTCCATTGGGTTTGACCAGCACTATCAGATTTGATCAAATCTGAAGGTAAGTTCCAAATTATCAGGAACAAGGCCTCTGAAGAGGCTAAATTCTGCCTCCCTTACCCCCATCCCTTTGCGTCACACACAGAAAAGGTGATATGGTCTGGGGAGAAAAATGGGCAACAAAAGGGAAAAAAAAGGAAAGATTTTTTACTATGTATGGGACTTTATTTACATAACAAGGTCACCTTTTTGCTAGCCAGGCCAAATTGAAAGAGCAATGGCCGCTACCCCATGCTGCAGTTCCATAGCTAGGGTTCTGTCTTCTTTATTTCACCACAAAGGCCTGAGTTTGTTTCCTAAATCAAGCACTTTCTGGTTTGATACTTGGTACTTCTGGAAGATGAGCAATTTGTCCTAGCTGAAATATGATAATGAGATAAAAAAATATTTAAGGTAGCTCAATGGTTAAAACTCAGCTTAATTAGAAGCTAACATCCAAGATGTGTGTGTGTGTGTGTGCGTGTGTGTGTCTGTTTATGTGTGGGTGTGTTTACATTTAACAGGCTTTCATGTTTTTTTTTTTTTCTCTCTCTCTCCAAGGATTTTGTCTTTTTTGAGCAAAAATATTTTTTTTTTCTTCCCAGTTGACTGAAATCTGTTTTCTTCATTTATTTCTGAAGTCTCTCCTTTTGCTTGCATCTTCTACTGCATGGGGGATCTATAATAGTTTGTAATAGCCTACGGTTTCTTTCTTTTTTTTTTTTTTGAAACGGAGTCTTGCTCTGTTGCCTGGGCTGGAGTGCAGTGGCCAGATCTCAGCTCACTGCAAGCTCCGCCTCCCGGGTTTATTCCATTCTGCTGCCTCAGCCTCCCAAGTAGCTGGGACTACAGGCGCCCACCACCTCACCCAGATAGTTTTTTGTATTTTTTAGTAGAGACGGGATTTCACCATGTTAGCCAGGATGGTCTTGATCTCCTGACCTCGTGATACGCCAGTCTCAGCCTCCCAAAGTGCTGGGATTACAGGCTTGAGCCACTGCGCCTGGTCAATAGCCTAAGGTTTCTTAAAGAAAATGAAGAAGTTGCCAGACTCCCTTTTGGGGAGAAAGCTCTGATTTTCCTTATGGAACCCCAAGAGTGTAATTAGACAAGTTTGTCTCAGCTCTTAAACTGCTTGTTACCTGATTTTTTTGACTAAAATAGTTATTGCAACAGAGGCTACTCTTGGGTTTTTAAGAAAGAGTATAGTTTACGTGCACTGTAAAAGCATCACATGGTCTAGCTTCATAGTAATTCTCCCTTTCTGAAGACCCAGGAGTTAGTGTGGGTTCTCCCCAGAACTCAGAAGACAGACAGTCCCTATCTAAAAGAAATTGGTCTCCTTATACAATCCTGTGATAGATTTCTATAATTTTATCCTTGATTTGGCATCCATCTTTAATCCCTCTCTAGCATCACTAGACATTTTCTCTCTGTACCTTGAGATGTAACTTTTGATATCTGATTTTTCTCCTAAGAGTTGTTTCCTTCATTATGCAGATTTAGGGTTATTTAGCTGACATCTGCCAGGGTAATGAAAAAGGCTATCAAACATTTGCATGTTTAAGATAGGGAGAAAAGCAAGTCTTATAAATCTATAAGACGTATTTCTAGGCCAGGCGTGGTGGCTCAAGCCTATAATCCCAGCACTTTGGGAGGCCAAGATGGGCAGATCACGAGGGCAGGAGATTGAGACCATCTGGGCTAACACGGTGAAACCCTGTCTCTACTAAAAAAATACAAAAAAAAAAAAAAATTAGCCAGGCATGGTGGCGGGTGCCTGTAGTCCCAGCTACTCAGGAGGCTGAGGCAGGAGAATGGTGTAATCCCAGGAGGGGGAGCTTGCAGTGAGCTGAGATCTGGCCACTGCACTCCAGCCTGGGCGACAGAGGGAGACTCCGTCTCAAAAAAAAAAAAAAAAAAAAAAAAAATATTTCTATAGGTATGCTTAATACGTCTATGTGTTTATATAATGTGTACGCAATGTTTCACTACTGAAGATGTAGAAAAGGGATCTAATTAACTGGTGTAAAGAAAAATAAAAGCCCTTAAATGAAATATTTACCAGAAGAAAAGAGAAGACTAGTCAAATGTTTTTTCAAGTTTACATGATTAAGTAGAATCTTTAATAAAAGAGCTAGCTTTGAAATTATTGGTAAAGTAATATTAGAAATGTCTTAAGAATTGCCAACATACATTTTTGTTTGCATTTTTTGATCAAGCAATTTCATCCTTATCCTTGCCAAATAATGTAAGTTGTCAAAATTTGGCATGGGGTCAAAAAACTCAGCCCAAAACAAAATGATCTTTGCTTGTATAATTGTTAACAAATAAGACATTGGTATTGGTTTAATGAAAATAGGTATATCTTAAGTTATTTAATAAAATTTCTATAACTTCTAATCCTGTGGCTTTAGTCAGTCTACTCTACAGGCAGGAAGGAGGTTTGTTTTGCAAAAGAACTGTTATCATCTATGTTTCAAAGCTAACCTATAAACTAAGTTTCTCCCAAAGGTAGTTCAACCTATGCCCAGGAATCAACAAGGATAATTTGGAAGTTAGAAGCAATATGGAGTCAGTTAGGTCAGATCATTTTTGTTGTCTCAGTTATAATTTTGCAATGATGTTTTCATAACTTTAAATAAGGACTACTGAAGTTTTCATAAATAAGCTCAGTAAATGACTAAAATAAAATAATTAGGTAAATGTAATGGGATTAATACTTGTACACAAATTTATCATAATTTAGAATTTAAAGTTAAATTAAATAATAAATATTTCATTATTTGGGGATTTTCCAATAAAAATATATTGTAGGAAAACATTCTTTCTAAAAAAAAGTGTCTTTTCAAAAAGGTGAATAATTTTTGTCTAATTCAAAGCTTACTTAAAGTTTATGTATAAAACAAGATAAAAGGAATGAGGAAATAAGACAGATATAAAGAAAGTTATAGGAATGAA
>NW_016816299.1:1627795-1635458 GCF_001698545.2 Rhinopithecus bieti
ATTTTAATTTTTAACCCAAAGTTCAACTTTTATTACATCTCACTGTTTTTGGTTTTATCTCCCCTTTTTAAAGAAGCAAAATAGTAATGATCTCCTTTAACTCATTTTCAGCTCATATTAGTTTTTTTGTTGTTGTTGTTGTTAATTTTGTTTTTTCCTCTTGGATTCTATTTGTTATGGCTTGATGCTAACAATGGTTTCTTAAAATTCTAAAGAAAATGTTTTCTTCTAACAATACTCTGTGCACTGCAGAAAATTTTTTCTTTTGCCTTTTGGTAACTGGCCTAACAGATTTTATGTTTATCAAAATGATGTCTATACCACTTTTATTAAATATTAGTTTGCTTAGAAAAAAGTGATAATTTTTTAATTAAGATTATTCCATCTGTGTATTTTTCTGCATGTGCTTTTAAAGTCTTTGTGACATTGAGTTACAGGGCTTTGACTCCTGGATCTAAAAAGGACACCAAGTCCTGTTAAGTCTTAAACTCTACAGCAATTAAAGCCTCATCTTCAGACCTGGTGGAAGATGCCAATCAAAATAAACCGTGTTCCTGAGAAACAGGGCCAGAAATTAAAGCTATTCAACTCCTCAAGGCCCATGGACTACTACAGAAGAGGTGGGCATGTTAGAGTGTAACAACTGATTTTGAGGGATAAAATAAGTTCAGTTTCTTTATAAATTAACCATGAATATTAAAGGTACACTGATGCAAAATCAGCATATGGGCTCTTATGTCAGATTGACAAAGTTTTCTTGAAGCATTAACTGACTCTTTCTTAAAGGTTATAAAGATTATAAAAGGCTTATGGGAGTTATATCTTATGGTCAAGACTAAAATTATATATATTCTTTATACAATTTTGCGAAACAAATTTAACTGGCTTCATGCTGTTTTATTAAAGCATATTGCTTGGAAAATTAAGAAACCTTCAAAGAATGAAGGTTTTTGCTTTTTGAAATCCTTGAGTTCTCACTATAGTTAAATTAATGAATTATTTGACAATAACCTGTGGTCCTATTTTGCAATATCAAGTGTTTTAAACATTTGGTATTGGAGAAACTGCCCCAAATCAAATGATAAATTATGTCTTCTTCTGACCTAATTAATCGTTTATGCTATTAGATTCCCTAAAGTCCAAAATGACATATTTGGCTTATTTGGTATAAAATTATACAGGAAGCATTGTTAAATGCGAAATGGTATTTGGCTTTCTTTGGGCTATGTTTGTATAAATTAGTCATTAACATGTGTTCCAAAATTATGGAAAATATATAATTCTGATATGACAACATACATTATCAGTAATAATTATAATTGTAATGTTAATTGTCATGTGCCACAGAAGTAACAAATTTCCTTGCCAATTGGGTCTTTATGGCTTCTCTAAAACTTTTTTTCATCGATGGATAATTGTTGTCTTGTTTTGGTCATCTTTAAAAGGTTGTTTTATAATGAGCTACAAAACTTTAACAGGTGTTCTTGAATGCAGGTTTCTGAAAACTTTGGAGACTGTGACATCAAAATATGGGAAGAATTTTCAGGACTCATGGAAAGCCAAAATATTCATGAATGTCAAACAGAACAGGAGTTAACTGTATGGACTGAACTAATAATATAAGACTGAAGTAATCTTTTTGACTTTTTCCATAAAATGTTGCTGATCCTTTGTTTTGTTTTCCAGAGTCAAGGAAAGTTTTCTTCTGAGGCATTGACAGCTTTTTAACAATTAAGTAACTCCTACAAACCAAATTTGGGGCATATTTGTTTCTCTTTACCTGATTTCTACAAAACTTGGAAACTTTTGAGTATTATTAACTTATGGCAATACATTTATTTGCATAATTGTAATAAAAACCTGTTTTCACATGTAATAGGACACAATTGGATAAGCTAGTTATTTTACTAAGGCTTTGACTGGAATGGTGTGCTTTGCTTTAAGGAATCAAACTTGATTTATAGAGGCAATAAAAGTCCCTTGGGAAAACTGGATTCATACCTTGTCCACACAGTTTTTGTACAAGGTTTCTGACCTGTGGTAAGTAAAGAATGTCTCACTTTCTGACAGAGCCAGGAATCCCAAATTGTCTTTGTACCTCAAGAGGGGAGGAATTCACCCATCTCATAGGTGTCAGAGGATACAAACCCATGGCAGGCTTGGTTTTTATTTTATTTATTTATTTATTTTTTGATATGGAATCTCACTCTGCTGCCCAGGTTGGGAGTGCAGTGATGAGATCTTGGCTCACTGCAACCACTGCCTCCTGCTTTCAAGTAATTCTCCTGTCTCAGCCTCCCAAGTAGCTGGGATTACAGGTGCTCACCACCATACCTGGGTCATTTTTGTATTTTTAGTAGAGACAGGGTCTCACCATGTTGCCCAGGCTGGTCTTGAACTCCTAACCTCAGATGATCTGCCCGTCTCGGCCTCCCAAACTGCTTGGGATTACAGGCATGATCCACCATGCCCAGCCCAGGGCTTTGCTTTTAAAAAGCCTTATCTGAGATTCTTTCTATGGAAAAAAGTTCCATCAAAACCAATTTTAAAAGCCTATGTGAAAAATAATTATTCTTTCTTCACTTTATACAAATAATCAGGCCAAGTTTAATAAAGCAAATCTGTCCTACCATGATTTGTCTTAGTAAAAATGGGAAACTGAAGAGAGAATTGTTTCAAAAACTATAGTACACCTAATGTTAGATTCTAGTCTTGACTAATGTTTTCAATTTTATTATTTTCTACAGTTTGGACTGAATTCTAATTTTCCTGTCTACAAGTCTCCAAAATAATGTTTTCAATATTTTCTTCTTTCTTTTCCNTTATACAAATAATCAGGCCAAGTTTAATAAAGCAAATCTGTCCTACCATGATTTGTCTTAGTAAAATGGGAAACTGAAGAGAGAATTGTTTCAAAACTATAGTACACCTAATGTTAGATTCTAGTCTTGACTAATGTTTTCAATTTTATTATTTTCTACAGTTTGGACTGAATTCTAATTTTCCTGTCTACAAGTCTCCAAAATAATGTTTTCAATATTTTCTTCTTTCTTTTCCTTTTTTGCCCATTTTTTTCTAATTTAAAATCACTGAAAACTAAGCTATGCTTTCTTAAAGCCCTGAAAACTGAAGCTAAACAACTTAAACTTCAGAAGAAAATAACAGCAACCTATTTACGTACATAAGCCACTTTCATACGTGCCTACTGATGTATGGACTTTAGAGTAATGTGGCCTATATAGATTTTCCAGGATTGTTCTTCCATTTGTTGTTGTTTTTCTTGACTCCTCTCCTTATTTTACCTTCACAGGACATGAGATTTTACAACCTGCTAAAAATGAGTTTCCCTAGTAACTTGGGACATACCCATCTAAGAATAAACCATCCTAGCCATGAGAGATAAAATGAAACCTGAGACCAAAAACTCATTTTCCTCTAAAATGCTTTCTTCAAAATATTTTAAAAGGAAAAGTGGGGAAATGTGAAAAGAAAAATAAATCTTGGGGTCCCTAAATCACTAAGCTAAAGGGAAAAGTCCAGCTGGGAACTGCTTAGGGCTAAACTGTCTCCCACTTTGTTCAAAGTCATTCCTCTGTTCACTGACATAAATGCATATCTGACTACCTCCATTGGAAAGTCTAATCAGAATCAAAAGAATGCAACCATTTGTCTCTTACTTATCTGTGACCTGGAAGCACCCTCCCTTCTTCGAATTGTTCTGACTTTCTGGAAGAAACTAATATCCATCTTACATATATTGATTGATGTCTCATGTCTCCTTAATGTGTCACGACCACCTTGGGCTTATGTTGCCAGGACCTCCTGAAGCTCTATCATGAGTACACATCCTCAACAATGGCAAAATACCCTTTCTAAATTAACTGAAACTTTTCTTAGATATTTGGGGTCCACAACTTGTATATTGTTAGTGGAAGTGCAATTGGTGTAACCACTATGGAAAACACTATGAAGTTATCTCAAAATAGAAAAATAAAACTATAATATGATCCAGCAAATCTGCTACTGGGTATATATCTACATGGTATGAAATTAGTATGTCATAGAGATATCTGTACTCCCATATTTATTGCATGGTTCATCACAATAGTCAAGATATGAAATTAAACTAAGTATCAATCAATAGATGAATAGTTAAAAAATGTGTTATATATACACAATAGAATATTATTCAGCATTTAAAAAGAATGAAATCTTTTCATTTGTAACAACATGAATATACCTGAAAGACATTTTGTTAAGGATAATAAGCCAGGCACAGAAAGGCAAATAATGCCTGATCTTATTTATATCTGGAATCTTAAAAAACTGAACTCATAAAGGCAGAGAGTATAATGATATTTACCAGAAGCTGAAGGGTGGAGGGATTGGGACTATGTTAGTTGAAGGATAAAACATTTCAGTCTGATAAGGGGAATACATTCAAGAGATCTAATTGTGCATTATAGTAAATATAGCTAATAACAAGACATTATATACTTGAAAATTTTTAAAAAGCAGTAATATCTGAGGTGATGAAAAATTTTGAAAATGGAGAGTTGGAGGTGGGCCTAGTGGGAGGTGTTTTGGTCATGGGTGTGAATCCTTTACATAATGATGGTTGCACAACATTATGAATATAATTAATGCTACTAAATTGCACACTTAAAGTTGTTACAAGGACAAATGCTATTTCTTTATACTAGATTTTTTAAAATAGTTTTTAAAAATATGTTAAAAAAAATAGTGCATGCCAAAGGGACATAGGAGCAAAATTGAAAGAGCTCTCAATGACTAAATTTGAGAAATCTGAGCAACAAAAATATTATTGAATCATAACTAATATAAAAACAAGAATACATCATGATATAAATAAATGACTGAATAAACAAATAAATAGAGGACATCAATTTTCTTACAGAAGAATTACAAAAATATACATATGTAGATACTGTCTCAAAGAAGTGGAGTTTTTCCCTTTACTAAATCCCCATCACTCTGGGGGAGCATTAGACTTGATGTCTAGCTTTCAAAGTACAGAATAGGAAAAAGGAAATCTAGTCTTCTTACTGTGGAAAATCTGCCAGATACCACCTTGAACTAATGATAAAGATGAGCATCATTAGTGATGTTAGGTGGATATCATGTATTTCCACATATAATGTCACAAGGACACATCAACTTTGGTATTCTTTTCAAAATCTCATAACTCAAGTCTAATGGTGGGAACAGAAAAAAAAGACAAACCCAATTTTGGGGTTATTGTACAGGATACTGTTCAAAATTATAAAATACTTCTGTGCCAAGGTCATAACAAATAAGGAAAGACTGAGAAACTGTCACAGACCAGATGGGTGTGAGGACACATGATCACTAATAAAATATGATATTCTGGATTACATCAAGGGACATTATAAAGACTATGATATGGATTGGATGTTTTTCTCCCTCCAAATCTCATGTTGAAATGTGATCTCAAGCCTGCATATGTCAGAGGTGGGCCTAGTGGGAAGTGTTTTGCTCATGGGAGTGAATCCCTCAGGAATGGCTTAGTGCTGTCCTCGTGGTGATGAGAGAGTTCTCACTCCATGAGTTCACACACTATCTGGTTGTTTGAAAGATCCTGGCACCCTTTGCCTCCCTCTCTTGCTTTCTTTCTTACCATGTGACCCATTGCCTCCCCTTTATATTCTGCAATGTTTGTGAGGTTCTGAGATCCTCACCAGAAGCAGCCAACACTAGCCTTCATGTACATCCTGCAGAACCGTGAACCAAATAAATCTATTTTCTTTATAAATGACCCACCCTTAGGTATTCCTTTATGGCAATGTGAAAGGACTAGCACAGACAATCAATTAAAAAAAATAGTTAAGTCCAAATAATGTCTGGAGTTTAATTGATTGTAATGTACCAGTGTCAGCCTCTTAGTTTCAACAAATGTAGCAAGGGAATGTAAGATTCCAACAATGAAGAAAACTTGTGAGAGGGTTAAAGAAACTCTCTGTATTATACTGCAGCTTTCCTATAAATCTAAACATATTTCAAAGTAAAAAAAGTTTAAATAAAAATAAATAAAAGCCAGCCTCATACCTGTCACAATCTGCAGGACACTATAGTGCCAGCAGGGTCATGTCCTCCCTTAGCTACTGAGTGAGCATGGAGAGGTCTTCAAATACAGTAAGTTAATTATATTTTAACAGATATTGGCTCTGAAAATGTTATTTGAATTTTTTTTTTTCCTTTAGTGGGCCAGAGAACACTTCAAAACAATTCATGATTTGTGTTGGCCTTTTTTCATGTGTTTAGAATAACTGCCACAAAAAAATAATCATTTCAAAAAATAAATGAAAGCAAGCATCTTCTCAGAAAACTATGAAAGGACAGAGAGAACATTATGTCTGACAAGTAGACATTAAACATCCTATTTTTTTTTTTTTTGCAAATCTTCACAGATGTCAGCAATAAACATTATTAGAGAGTACAAATAATTAATTTTAAACTTGAAAAACATTCAACATTATTTATTCCTTGGTGGCTTTCAAGATGTAGTGATTTTTGGATTCTTTTTAACAATATGACCATAACTACACAGCATGACTATGTGCAGCTGTCTTCTGATTTGTTCCTAATGGATTTTTTTCACTGAGACCTACATGACACTACTTCCATGGCTCACTAATGAGTCAAGAGCTTGTTCTACTCCATAGAATAGTCATTTTCAGAAGTCACTTCTACTTGGTCAAATGTAGCAGGAAAAAATAATACTCTGTCAAGGCTTTTGTACCCTTTTTAAAGCTCTTCTTGAACAAGAAGTCTCCACAAATCAGTTCTACTAGGGAATTGTTGCCTTGTTTTATGCTCATTATGACCAAAACTTAACTCAGGACATTGCATTACTTTATACTTTCCCCATATATTTGCAGAACACAACATTTTCTAAAATGTAAAATGTGTGTTCTCTGGTCTTTGCATATATTTTAGTTCTTCTATTTAATTAGTGAGTGATTCTTAATTATTTTAATTTGGACTTTATTAGAATTTTCAGCTTTTCTTCCCTGGTTTCTCCCCATCTTTGTGGTTTCATCTACCTTTGGTGTTTGATGTTGGTGATGTACAGACGGGATTTTGGTGTGGATATCCTTTTTTTTGATGTTGATGCTATTCCTTTCTGTTTGTTAGTTTTCCTTCTAATAGTCAGGTGCCTTAGCTGCAGGTCTGTTGCAGTTTGCTGGAGGTCCACTCCAGACGCTGTTTGCCTGGGTACCTCCAGGCTCAGTTGGAAATGCAGAAATCACCCATTTTCTGCGTCAATCATGCTGGGAGCTGCAGACCAGAGCTGTCCTATTTGGCCATCTTGGAGCAGAGTAATTTGGACTTTATTATTTCACATTTAATCAATCCTTCATAATCGTATCTAGTAGTACAGTTATTTTTCAGAGTATCTTGGCATGGCATAGTGGCTCATGGCTGTAATCTGAGAACTTTGAGAGGCTGAGGCAGGAGGATCTCTTGAACCCAGGTGTTCAAGACCAGCCTGAGCACCAGAGTGGGTTCCTGTCTCCAAAAAAAAAAAAATTAAAGTAGCTAGGAAAGACCAGTTGATACTGCACCACTTCGCTCCACCCTGGGATACAGAAGGAGACCTTGTCTCAGAAAAAAAAAAAAA
>NW_016816299.1:1635887-1649421 GCF_001698545.2 Rhinopithecus bieti
AAAAAAAAAAAAAAAAAAAAAAAAGAGAGAGAGAGAGAGAAAGAGATCAAAAAATAAACAAACAAGCAAACAAACAACAACAACAAAAAAATTCAAGCCTGCACAGCTCATTTAATAAGCCCTAAATTAGTGTCTCTTACTCTTGCTCTTCCATCTGTAATATTGTCCAATCAAACTCTGCTTCTAATTATCTCTTACATTTTCTATAGCCGGTGGTCGGGAAGGGGAGACCCTTCCCCTCCAGGAAGGCTGATGACTGGTGTTCGCCCTCTCCTCCAATCACCCCCTGACCATTCACAACTGCAAACATGAATTATGGTAGTGTACAGCTTCTTCGAACGTAGGATTTATACCTGACTCATTTTACGTTTTTTATGCCACCTAGCACAATGCCTATCATTATTGGAATCAGAATTTGTGTTTTTTTTTTTTTTTTTTTTGACATCCTACCTACTAAAATAAAACACATCATATAAAAGAAACCCAAATAGGCAAAAACACTAATCTTCAGGAAAAAAAAAAAAAAAAGTGTGTGTACAGTTTTTCTCATGCAATTAATCTCCACTTAGCTTGAGCTTGTCATTCTACCTCTGTTTGTGTGTGTGCGTGTGTGTGTGTGTGTGTAAATTTCAAGAGTCCTTTATTAGACCTTTCCTAAAACAAATCTAGCACCCATCAATTTTATTTTTTGATCATACATACATACATACATATTATGTATATGTTGAATGTCCCTTATTTTAAATGCCTAAGACAAGTGTTTCAGATTTTTGAAATGTATATACTACACACATTAAGCCTCCTAAATCTGAAAATCCAAAATTCAAAACTATCTAATGAGCATTTCCTTTGAGATATATTGGTGCTCAAAAAAAATTTGAGTATTGAAGGATTTCAGATTTCAGATTTTCAGATTGGAGGAGTCAACTTCAATACATATACATAAAAGTAGATTTATTATATGAATTGGCTCACAGAGTTATGAAGGTTAAGAAGACCCATGATCAGCCATCTGCAAACTGGAAAGTCAATGACATAATTCAATCTGACTCCAAAGGACTGAAAAGCAGGAACCAAAGGTATAAGTTCCAATCGAGGTTTAAAGACCTAAAATCCAATGATGTGGGAAGGTAGAAGACAATGAGTGTCCCAGTTCCAGCAGAGAACAAAGTCACCCTTCCTCTACCTTTTTGTTCCATTCAGTCCCTCAACAGATTGGATGATGCCTACCCACATTAATAAGGGTACTCTTCATTACTCGATCTACTAATTAAATTGCTATTCCCTTTAGAAATACCCTCTCAGGCAAACCCAGATATATTTTATCAGCCATCTGGGTATCTTTTTGCCAAGTCAATTTGACACGTAAAATTTACCATTCTAGCTTTCTACTGCTACTATTTTATTTTTTTTCTTTGTTTAGTTTGTCTTTTCAACAGAAGAGGCCTTGCCTATCCATGATATCCCAATTCATTGTCTATAGTGAATATAGGGGGAAAAAAGAGATTTTAATTGTTTGTAACTCATCTGGTTAATTATATATTTGCTGCCTTTGACTGTTAGGTGCATGATCATCTCATATCAGAAACTTGCAAATGTGGCTGTGTCTTTCAGGTCTATTTCTATGTCTAACTTTTCACTGTATAATGTGAAAGAAATGTAGTAATTAATTGGAAATCTAGATATTTTCACAGTTGATCACAATCTTACAACTCAGGAGGCAGAATTACAAATACAAATATATGTGTATATATGTGTGTGTGTGTGTGTGTGTGTGTGTGTGTGTGTATAATTTGCTTCTTTCTATATTATCATTTACAGTATTATAATTAGCATAATTTTCCAATTGATCAAATATTCTAACATAATTGAAAGTTTACTTTAGCTTAATCATTACACATTGTATGCTTGTATCAAAATTGCAAATATTCCCTGTGATATTTTGTACATAGAGATGTAAAAATACATCATTACCACTTAGATAAAGAAACTCAGATTGACAATAGTTAAGTACCATCTTAACTGAGTCAGTAATGGAGCCAGAACTTGAACTCCTAGGAATCAGATTCTAGAGGCTGTTTATTTCATCACAAAATTTCTCCTGACACTAAGACAAAACTATTTTCACAAATGGCAAGATCAGGCAAAGTAACTTGGTTCTTAGGTACTAAGTCATATTTCTTTTCAGTTATTTATTTTAGTTCAATAGTTTTGGGACACAGGTGGTTTTTGTTTACATAGATAAGTTTTTCAGTGGTGATTTCTTAGATTTTGGTGTACCTGTCACCTGAACTGTATACACTGTACCCAACATGCAGTCTTTCATCCCTCATCCCCTCTCATCCTTCCTCTTGAGTCCCCAAAGTCCATTAGATCATTCTTATGCCTGGGCATCCTCATAGCTTAGCTCCCACTTACAAGTGAGAAAATACAATGCTTGGTTTTCTATACTGAGTTACTTAACTTAGAATAATGGTCTCCAACTACATCTAGGTTGCTGTGAATACCAGTTTCCTTCCATTTTATGGCTGAGTAGTATGCCATGGTATAGAGATAACAAATATTCTTTATCCACTTGTTGGCTGATAGGCATTTAGGCCAGTTCCATATTTTTGCATTTGCAAATTGTTCTGCTATAAACATGTGAGTGCAACTGTCTTTTTCATATTCTTTTCATAGTTTCTTTTTTCCTCTGGGTGGATACACAGCAGTGGGATTGCTGAATCAAGTGGTAGTTCTACTTTTAGTTCTTTTAGGAATTTCCATACTGTTTTTCACAGTGGTTGTACCAGTTTACATTCTCCCCAGTGGCATAAAAGTGATCACTTTTCACCACATCTACACCAACATCTTTTTTTTTTTTTTTAAATTATGACCATTCTTGCAGAAGTAAGGATTAAGGTGTTATCTTTTTACGGTTTTTATTTACACTTCCCTGCTAATTAGTGATGTTGAGCAGTTTTCCATATGTTTGTTGGCCATTTGTGTAATTTATTTTGAGAATCATCTATTCATGTCCTCAGCCCCTTTTTTAAACAGATTTTTTTTCTTTTTTTCTTGTTTTTTTTTTTTCTTTTCTTTTTTTCCTTGCTGATTTGTTTGAGTTCCTTTTAGAATCTGGATATTAGTCCTTTGTCAAATGCGTGGTTTATTAATATTTTCTCCCATTCTGTGAGTTGTCTGTTTACTCTGCTGATTATTTACTTTGCTGTGCAGAAGCGTTTTAGTTTAATTATGTCCCATCTATTTATCTCTATCTTTGTTTTTGTTGCATTTGCTTTTGAGTTCTTAGTCACGAACTCTTTGCCTAAACCAACTGTCTAGAAGACTTTTTCTGATGTTATCATCTAGAATTTTTATGGTATCAGGTCTTAGATTTAAGTCTTTGTTCCATCTTGAGTTGACTTTTGTATAAGGTGAGAGATGACCAGTTTCATTCTTCTATATGTGGCTTGCCAATTATCCCAGCACCATTTGTTGAATAGGGTGTCCTCCATTTTATATTTTTGTTCACTTTGTTGAAGATTAGTTGGATATAAGAATTTGGTTTTATTTCTGAGTTCTCTATTCTATCTCATTGGTCTATGTGCCTATTTTTATATCAGTACCACACTGTTTTGGTAACTATAATCTTGGAACACAGTTGGAAGTCGGATAATGTGATGCTTCTGGATTTGTTCTTTTTGCTTAGACTTGCTTTGGCTATGCAGGCTCTTTTTTGGTTCTATATGAATTAGAGGATTGTTGTTTCTAATTCTGTGAGAAATGGTGATTACATTTTGATCAGAATTGCATTGAATTTATAAATTGCTTTTGGCAGTATGGTCATTTTGACAATATTTATATTACCCATCCACAAGCACTGGGGTGTATTTCCATATATTTGTGTTACCAGCGATTTCTTTCAGCAGTGTTTTGTAGTTGTAGAGCTCTTTCACTTCTTTGGTTAGGTATATTCTTGAGAATTTATTTTAGCTGTTTTAAAAGGGGTTGAGTACTTGATATGATTTTCAACTTGATCACTGTCCATGTATAGCAATGCTACTGATTTGTGTGCCTTGGTTTTTTATCCTGAAACCTTGCTGAATTCATTTATCAGATCTAGTAGGTTTTGGCTGAGATTTTAGGGTTTTCTAGGTATATGCTTATACAATTATGTCATCAGTGAACATCAAGAGTTTGACTTACTCTTTACCTATTTGGATGTCCTTTATTTGTTTCATTTGTCTGATTGATCTGGCTAGGTCTTCCAGTACTATATTGAACAGAAATGGTGAAAAGGGGCATCCTAGTTTTGTTCAGTTCTCCAGGAGAATGCTGTCAGTTTGTCCCTGATCAGTATAATGTTGACTGTGAGTTTGTGATAGACAGCTTTTATTACCTTTATGTATGTCCCTTCTATGCCAATTTTGCTAAGGATTTTAATCATAAAGGACTGCTGGATTTTGTCAAATACTTTTTCTGCATCTATTGAGATGATCATGTCTTTTTGCTTTTAATTCTCCTAATTAATGTGATGTATCACATTTACTGATTTGAGTATGTTAAACCGTCCCTGAATCCCTAGTATGAAACCCACTTGATCATGGTGAATTATCTTTTTGATATGATGTTGGATTTGGTTAGTTAGTATTTTGGTGAGGATTTTTGCATCTATGTTCATCAGGGATATTGGTCTGTAGTTTTATTCTTTTGATATGTCTTTTCCTAGTTTGGGTATTAAGGTGATAATGGCTTCATAGAATGATTTACAGAGAATGTCCACTTTCTCTATATTTAGAATAGCTTCAGTAAGATTGGTGAAACTCTTTGAATGTCTGATAGAATTCAGCTGTGAATCTATCTGGTCCTGGACTTCTCTTGTTGGCAATTTTTAAAAACTATCATTTCAGTCGCACTGTTTGTTATTGGTCTGTTCAGAGTTTCTATGCCATCTTGATTTAACCTAGGAAAGTTGTGTATTTTCAGAAATGTACCTATCTCCTTTAGGTTTTCTAGTTTGTGTGAAGGTGTTCATAGTAGCCTTGAACGATCTTTTGTATTTCTGTGGTATCAGTTGTAATATTTCTCATTTCATTTCTAATTGAGCTTATTTGGATCCTCTCTTCTTTCTTTGGTTAATCTCTCTAATGGTCTATCAATTTTCTTTATGTTTTCAAATAACCAGTTTTTTGTTTCATTTATCTTTTGTATTTTTTGTTTTAATTTCATTTCTTTTCTGATATTTGTTATTTCTTTTCTTCTGCTGGAATTGTATCTGGTTGGTTCTTGTTTCTCTAGTCCATTGGCTGTGAGCTTAGACTGTCTACTTGTGTTCTTTCAGAATATTGGATGTAGGCATTTAATGCTGTGAACTTTCCTCTTAGAATCATTTGTGCTGTATACCAGAGGTTTTCATAGGTTGTTTCACTATTATTGTTCAGTTTAAACAACTTTTATATTTCCATCTCGATTTTATTATTTTTGCAAAGATCATTCAGGAGCAGATTATTTAATTTTCATGTATGAGTGCTGTTTGAGGGCAACCTTTTAGAGTTGATTTCCAATTTTATTCCATTGTGGTCTGAGAGGAAGTCACATTTCTTAAACTTTACCTTAGTTCCTAGCATTGTTCTTGACACATAGCAGAAAGTTTGAAAAGTGGCTGCATATTGTTTAGGGCTTTACGTTATGAACTAGGTAGAAATATTTGTTTTCTTTTCCTAATTAGACCTTTCTTAAGTATGAGTCACAAGTTTCACTACATGTCATTTTATGATTTAATTTTTATTCCCAAATACTTCTCACACAAATTGCTATTTCTTTTTGATACAATCAAGAACATAGACTGAGATCTTGGTTTCCTAATGACCTACTCAATATTATGTTGAATTTGGCAAAACTACATGCATTAGCATAGATGTACTATAGAAGACCTTGGAAACAGTGAGTTTAGGGTTTTTATAAATAAATGTTTACAAACTTGGTTTAAAAATCAACAATCATGGCCTAACGCGGTGGCTCATGCCTGTAATCCCAGCACTTTGGGAGGCTGAGGCAGGTGGATCACGAGGTCAGGAGATGAGACCATCCTGGCTAACACGGTGAAATCCCATCTCTACTAAAAATACAAAAAATTAGCCAGGCATGGTGGTGGGCGCCTATAGTCCCAGCTACTTGGGAGGCTGAGGCAGGAGATGGCGTAAACCCATGAGGCAGAGCTTGCAGTGAGCTGAGATCACACCACTGCATCCCAGCCTGGGGTGACAGAGACAGACTCTGTCTCAAAAAAAACAAACAAACAAACAACAACAACAAAAAAACTATTATGAAAACAACAAAAATAAAAGCATATTTTTTGCAATATACTAGCAATAATGGAATGATTGTATCAAGTAAATTAGAATATTTTCTTCTACAATTACATTTTACATTAATCTTGTTTTTCTCCATTAAGTCATAACAGAAAGGAGCAGAAATTGAGGAATGAAGCTGACTGTAAAACAAACATAAAAACAAAATAACCTTATCCAGAAGCTAGTAAACCCATTTATAGAAGTGTTATCTATATTAGTTTACTGTTATTATATAAAATAATTATATTATTTAAAATGATTTTTTTCACAAGAATAGAAGCTTAAAAATAATAAACTGTCTTTAGAAATGCATATAGAGAGAGCCAAAGCTCAGTCTTTAGAACTGCTCTCTTTCTCTGCCTCTCTTTCTCTCCCAAAGTGTAAAGACATAATTTCAATATGAGACAATTTATATTTTATTACTGTCAAAGTAATAAGGTTCTAAGTTTATGACCCAGTGCAGTCTGTGTTAGACTGTGTTTAAAACTAAGTTAAGTAGAAATCACAAAGTGGTGTTCTCTGTCTTTCAAGATTTTAAAATTTCATTTTATTTCATTTCATTATAAATTTTAATAGATCAATCAATTTTATATGTCATCTGTCTATCCAGGAATGTGAAATTATTCTATCATTTTACATAGTTCAAAATCCCATTGCTATTTGAAACTAGTAGAAAACTGAATCAATTTTTTTTTCCATTTCAATACTCTACTATGTCCATGACACCAGATACTGACCCTTACATTATCTCAATTTGAAATATGCCTAATCTGAAATGTATTATTTTTTGGTATTCTAAGAACTGATCAAATTATGTTGGGAAGACTTTTCTCCTCATGAAAGCATTTGCATTGTACTCTTAGCAATAACATGTAAACAAGATCAATGTATAGATAAGCAATATTGCATCATCTTATCTTGCCATAAAAGAATCTTAATAATCAAACACTACTTATATCAGACAAACTAATTTTCATTCAGAAAATTTACAGTGTGTCTTCTACATATTTTCCTCCCCATTGATTTTTGTATGGCCTCTTTTCCATAAGCAGGTATTTTCAATATAATTTTATTACTCTAATTTATTAATCTGACAGAAACATTTCATATTAAAATGCTTTTCAATCAATATGTTCCAGTCGACTAAAAACTGCTTTGGCCATGTTAACCTGATACTTTGTACTCTTAGATTGAAAGCAAGTGTGATTCCTAGGAAAACCTATATACAGATCTAGTTTCAAAAAAATGAAACTGGCTTCATCTAAAAGCTCATCAAAATGATTAGACCTGGTTTCCTATTGGAGCATCTTACAGCAGTAAAAGCTATGGGGAAAAGGCAGTATAGGTCATGGTGCAGCATTTAGCAACTTAACAGGTAAGCTTGTTTTATGCATTGTATGATGTGGTATTTACACTGGTTTGTTTTTACAGCTCAGAACGTCTTTACGTAAGATTCTTGTAGATGTTTATGTGATTCTGATCACTGTATATATTAATATTATTAAATATCACAGGAAATCAAAGCCAGAATATGTATCATTTTGTTCATCATGATGTTTCGTTAGATTATGATTGGATGTAATCATGTATGTCAAATATTTAGATATTTTTGGTTACAAAGGACTTTTGCTATATGTTGATATATTAAGCTATACAACCAGGTAATTCTAGTAGGTTCTTTCCAAGCTAATGTTTCTGGTTTCTGCATTGTTTTCTGGTTATCCTAAGTCATTGATCTAAGGTGCAATTCAGTATCTAATTCCCAGGGTCTCTTTGGATCGTAGTTCCCCATGATTCTCACACATTTTTCAGACTGGGGTGCTACTTTATTTTCTGCTTCACTGAAAAATTGCAAGCCTTTTTTTCAAGGATTTTTGGCTTGAACTCTGGATGGGTACTTGGACCATGGTGATAAAAATGCACCATCTCTTCTGGATTCTCTCTCACTATATTGCATTGAGCAATCTGTAACCTAAAATAATAATGAGTTTTCCATATGTAACTGATGATGCTTTTCATAGCCTTGGATTACTTCCTCTTATTGGCCTCACTTCATAACATTTTTAGTTGATGTCATAGCAGATCCTATTTCCTAAGAGTTTTTCACTAACCACTAATCTAAATTTGCCTAAAATAAATCTTAACTCACATGAGCAACAACAAAAATCAACTCTCTGTGATCTTTAGTACACTGTTACAAGTATAAGTATTTACCTGTTACCTAACCCTAACCCTATGCAGTATCTCTGGTAGTTATCATTTTAAACATCTGTGATTTTTAAAATAAGCTAATTGGAAATTGGTTGTCTTCTGACTCTGCTTGTTAAACTATATGCCTTATTACCTGTTTACAATTTTTGTTAAGTATTGCAATGATCTAATATCAGTATCAAATGACTGCCCAGAGGCAAGAAACATAACTTCTTATAGATATGATAAGTTATAGTAAGTTAAGTAAGTAGGAAACTGAGGAAAAGGGCTCATGGTCTTCCAGAGAGAAGCTTCTAGATGATGTAGTTATATGAGAAAGGGGATTTGTGGTTGATAAAAAATTTTATTGTTCAAGAGAAGTTCAATATCTGGATTTCACACACAATAAGTCTTTTTTTAAAATGTTGTTTAATAATTTATTTTTGAAAAGTGATTAGCTAAGAAAATTTTGTCTGTGGCTGGAATCTATATCTTGGCTAGCAGTGTTCAAATTATCTAAAGTTACTTAAAATAACCAGTGCTACATTGTAAGTAGATTATTTTAATTGAAATGTTTCACTGTAACTCCCCTTATCATAGGGGCTTTCTAAGTTATATCCACCAGCACAGAGTAATAACACTTATTAATGCATTATTCAATATGCACTTAGTAAATACACTGTTGTATGTATTACAAAGACAGAAATGTTCAAATACAAAAAAAATGAGACTTAAGAAATCTGGGCAAAAAAGCATCCTCCACCCTATCCTCAGCTATTCATTGGGGAATGGTGAATATTTTCTAAACTAGATGCCATTGGATCCATATTTCTGAGCTCAGGCACTAATTTAGTCAGGATAATGAGCAATACATTTAGATTACAAAGGAGCAACAGACATCAAATCTCGAGAAACATTGATTGCACTAGGAAACAAAATCACCTCAAAGAACCCTAACTCACAGAAGCTAATCACATAGCTAAATGAAGACATTTTCTTTTCTTGCATAAAAGATGTATTAGCAATAGGGCTATAAAACAACACAGAGAAATCCAGATGTGTTAGAATTTGATCAAATATTAAAAATGAACCAGATAAAATATATGTGGATCACTTAGAAATAACCTCAACTAGAGAAGCCAGAGAAGTGGCAGTGAACACATAAAAATGAAAGAGTAAACTAAATGATTTTTATAAAACTGATGAATAATTTCTTCACTGACCTCTCAGAGAGTTACCTGCACAATTATTCATTTTCAAATGGGCACATTGCAAAAGCATCTCCCATCCACACTTCTTCCACAATCTTTCTCTGCAATTCTCTGTTCCTTTGGGCAGAAAATTTCCCAAAATAATTGCCTATATTTTCAATTTACTTTTTTTTTCTGTCGTTATTTCTTAATCTTATTTTATTCAAGCTTTCATCTTTAACCAAATCACAGAAACAGTATTGTCCAATTCACAAATTTTATCTGTATAACTGAAGCAGTGCTTTATTATCTTTCCTCCTCTTATTTTACCTATTGGTTGTGTTTGATGAAAGTTCATCTCTCCCTCGTCTTAGGTATACTTTCTTCATTTGGATTCCAAGACAAAAGTCCCATATTTATTCTCCTTTCTTACAAGTCATTACTTCTTAATTTTCTTTGCTTTTTACTCCACTTTCCTAAGTCTCTTAATATTGAAGAGTCTCAGGGCTCATTTCAGGTGAGTGTTTTCTTTACTAACTATGTTCACTCACTTATTTATATAATGCAATCTGATGACTTTTAATAATACTCATATATATGCAATGACCCCTAAACTTATATTGCCACTCCAGACCTCTGTATGTAATTCCAGACTCATGTATCTAAATGCCTAACTAAAATCTTCATTTGAATGCCTACCTCATGTTTCAAACTTACCATGTAATCTGATCTTCCTTCTCAAACCTGCTGCAGACATAGTTTCCCCCTTTTAGTGAATGGCAAATCTGTTCTTTGAGTTGGACTGGTCAAAACCTTGATTTCATATTTGGTTGTCTCCTTTCTTATGTAAACCTAAGACATTCCATCAGGAAATTTGATTGTTTTGTTATAGATCCCTCCAAATACAATTACTTTTGTTTTAACTTACCTGTTACAACTCTGTTTTGAAACACATCATCTCTTTCCTCCATTGTGATTACTCTGATAGAGCCATCACTCTCTTTTACATAGACCACTACGATAGCCTTCCAGCTTGTCTCCTTGCCTTCAACATTGACCACTTATAACTACTTTTGTCAGGCCTCATCAGTGCTCCCTACAAAATCTATGACTTCTTTTCTTTTCTTTTTTTCAGGATATGAAGTCTTACTCTGTCACCCAGGTTGGAGTGCTGTGACATGATATGATCATAACTTTCTACTGCCTTGAACTCCTAGGCTCAAGAAATACACCTTCTTTATCCTCCTGAGTAGCTGGGTTTACAAGCATGGGTCATTACACCCCAATCAATGACTTCTTAACTCCACGCAAGAGACAAAGGCTTACAATAGCCAACATAGCCATTCATGAATCTGATCTCTCTGATGTTATATCTATTACCTTCTCCATTTCTTGAACTATTCCAGGTACACTGCCCTCATTTCTGTTCCTTGAGCAGACATTCTACCATCTTAAAGTCTTGCACTGGCTTTCTTCTTTGACCAAAATGATTTTGCTTCTAGATGCCCACATGGCTAACTTCCTTATATCCTTCAAGAACTTTCTTAATGGGTGTCTTCTCAATTAGTTTTTGATCACTACTGTTTATAACTTCAATCACTGACACTGCCGTATTGTCCTCCTAACACTCTGCTGTCTTTATTTCTACACTGCTTATCAATTTCTAACAATCTTGATTACTGTTCTTATGTTCATTGCCTGTTATCCACTGATAATATATAAAGTCCACAAAGAAAAATACTTTCCATATTTCCTCCCTGATGTACTCCAACTTCTATATGCTCAGGAAGCATTTGTGGTAAAAATACATTAGAAAGATGAAGAGATAGAAAAAAAAAAAGAAGTGGAGAGTTTGGAAACATGAAGGATTGATTGAGAAGGTGAAAGTTACATTTAATTAAAATTTCAGAAGTAGATTTAAGAGAAACAATACAAGAAAAAAAATCCCCCCAAAAAATCAAGGATGAATTTACCTGTAACTGAAACAAACAAACAAACAAAAGACAACAACAGAACACCAACAACAAGAAACAAGCTTTTAGGAAGACAGTGGACACTGGTGAGAGGCTCCTCATAAGCAGCGATGGATTACACATAACTACTTTGTTTTATTGTTTCCAAAATGTAATATATTATGGTATCTTTAAAGATATATAGTGGTTTGGTATGAAAATAATGTGTTAAGAAAACTTATAAAATTGTAATACATTTTCTAAGGAAAAACTGATTTTAAATTGTATCAGTAAAACACATAGTAATATCGTCGATTCCAAGATGGCCGAATAGGAACAACTCCAGTCTACAGCCCCCAGCGTGATTGACACAAAAGATGGATGATTTCTGCATTTCCAACTGAGATACTGGGTTTGTCTCACTGGAACTTGTTGGACAGTGGGCGCAGCCCACAGAGTATGAGCCAAAGCAGGGAGGGGCATCACCTCACTTGGGAAGCACAAGGGGTCAGGGAATTCCCTTTCCTAGCCAAGGGAAGCCATGACAGATGGTACCCAGAAAGTTGGGACACTCCCACGCTAATACTATGCTTTTCCAATGGTCTTAGCAAATGGCACACCAGGAGATTATATCCCATGCCTAGCTGGGAGGGTCCCATGCCCACAGAGCCTTGCAGTCCGAGATCAAACTGTGAGGCAGCAGTGAGGCTGGGAGAGGGGCGTCCACTATTGCTAAGGCTTGACAAGGTAAACAAAGCAGCCAGGAAGCTTGAACTGGGTGGAGCCCACTGCAGCTCAAGGAGGCCTGCCTGCCTCTGTTGACTTCATCTCTGGGGGCATGGCATAGCTGAATAAAAGGCAGCAAAAATTTCTGCAGACTTAAACATCACTGTCTGACAACTTTGAAGAGAGTAGCAGTTCTCCCAGCATGGAGTTTGAGACCTGAGAACAGACAGACTGCCTCCTCAAGTGGGTCCCTGACCCCTGAGTAGCCAAACTGGGAGACACCTCCCAGTAGGGGCCAACTGACACCTCATACAGCCAGGTGCCCCTCTGAGACAAAGCTTCCAGAGGAAGGATCAGGCAGCAACATTTGCTGTTTTGCAATATTGCTATTCTACAGCCTCCGCTGGTGATACCCAGACAAACAGGATCCGGAGTGGACCTCCAGCAAACTCCAGCATACCTGCAGCTGAGGGTCTTGACTGTTAGAAGGAAAACTAACAAACAGAAAGGAATAGCATCAACATCCACAAAAAGGACATACACACCAAAACCCCATCTGTAGCTCGCCATCATCAAAAACTAAAGGTAGATTAAAACACAAAGATGGGGAGAAACCAGAGCAGAAAAGCTGAAAATTCTAAAATCAGAGTGCCTCTTCTCCTCCAAAGGATTACAGCTCCTTGCCAGCAATATAACAAAGCTGGATGGAGAATGACTTTGACGAGCTGACAGAGTAGGCTTCAGAAGATCGGTAATGACAAACTTCTCCGAGCTAAAGGAGGATGTTCAAACCCATAGCAAAGAAGCTAAAACCTTGTAAAAAGATTAGACAAATGGCTAACTAGAATAAACAGCATAGAGAAGACCTTAAATGACCTGATGGAGCTGAAAACCATGGCATGAGAACTACGTGACACATGCACAAGCTTCAGTAGCCGATTTGATCAAGTGGAAGAAAGGGTATCAGTGATTGAAGATCAAATGAATGAAATGAAGCAAGAAGAGAAGTTTAGAGAAAAAAGAGTAAAAGAAATGAACAAAGCCTCCAAGAAATATGGGACTATGTGAAAAGACCAAATCTACGTTTGATTGGTGTACCTGAAAGTGACAGGGAGAATGGAACCAAGTTGGAAAACACTCT
>NW_016816299.1:1649583-1652414 GCF_001698545.2 Rhinopithecus bieti
AAAGGTAGATTAAAAACACAAAGATGGGGAGAAACCAGAGCAGAAAAGCTGAAAATTCTAAAAATCAGAGTGCCTCTTCTCCTCCAAAGGATTACAGCTCCTTGCCAGCAATATAACAAAGCTGGATGGAGAATGACTTTGACGAGCTGACAGAGTAGGCTTCAGAAGATCGGTAATGACAAACTTCTCCGAGCTAAAGGAGGATGTTCAAACCCATTGCAAAGAAGCTAAAAACCTTGTAAAAAGATTAGACAAATGGCTAATGAGAATAAACAGCATAGTGAAGACTTTAAAAGACCTGCTGGAGCTGAAAACCATGGCATGAAAACTATGTGACACATGCACAAGCTTCAGTGGACGATT
Source organism: Rhinopithecus bieti (assembly GCF_001698545.2). Taxonomy (NCBI): domain Eukaryota; kingdom Metazoa; phylum Chordata; class Mammalia; order Primates; family Cercopithecidae; genus Rhinopithecus; species Rhinopithecus bieti. The sequence goes on from NW_016816299.1 coordinate 1,649,947, forward strand.
TGACCAAGTGAAAGAAAGAGTATCAGTGATTGAAGATCACATGAATGAAATGAAGCAAGAAGAGAAGTTTAGAGAAAAAAGGAGTAAAAAGAAGTGAACAAAGCCTCCAAGAAATATGGAACTATTTGAAAAGCCCAAATCTACGTTTGATTGGTGTACCTGAAAGTGACAGGGCGAATGGAACCAAGTTGGAAAATACTCTTCAGGATATTATCCAGGAGAACTTCCCCAACCTAGAAAGGCTGGCCAACATTCAAATTCAAGAAATATAGAGAATGCCACAAAGATACTATTCAAGAAGAGCAACCCCAAGAAACATAATTGTCAGATTCACCAAGGTTCAAATGAAGGAAAAAATATTAAGGGCAGCCAGACAGAAAGATTAGATTACCCAAAAAGGGAAACCCATCAGACTAACAGCAGATTTCTCAGCAGAAACTCTACAAGCCAGAAGAGGGTTAGGCCAATATTCAACATTCTTAAATAAAATAATTTTCAACACAGAATTTCATATCTACCCAGATTAAGCTTCATAAGTGAAGGAGAAATAAAATCCTTTAAGAACAAACTGTGAGATCTTGACACCACCAGGCCTGCCTTACAAGAGCTCCTGAAAGAAGCACTAAATATGGAAAGGAAAAACCAACACCAGCCCCTGCAAAAACATGTCAAATTGTAAAGACTATCGATGCTAGGAAGGAACTGCATCAACTAACAAGCAAAATAACCAGCTAACATCATAATGACAGGATAAAATTTACACGTAAGAATATGAACCTTAAATGTAAGGTTAAAAGACACAGACTGGCAAAATGGATAAACAGTCAAGAGCCATCAGTATGCTGTATTCAGGAGACCCATCTCACGTGCAGAGACATACATAGGCTCAAAATAAAGGGATAGAGGAAGATCTACCAAACAAATGGAAAATAACAACAACAAAAAAAGCAGAGGTTGCAATCCTAGTCTCAGATAAAACAAACTTTAAACCATTAAAGATCAAAAGAGACAAAGAAGGCCATTTTATAATGGTAAAGGGATCAATTCAAGAAAAGTTAACTATCCGAAATATATATGCACCCAATACAGGAGCACCCAGATTCTTAAAGCAAGTCCTTAGAGACCTACAAAGAGACTTAAACTCCCATACGGTAATAATGGGAGACTTTAACACCCCACTGTCAACATTAGACAGTTAACAAGGATATCCAGGACTTGAACTTAGCTCTGCACCAAGTGGACCTAATAGATATCTACAGAACTGTCCAGCCCAAACCAACAGAATATACATTCTTCTAAGCACCACATTGCACTCATTCCAAAACTGACCACATAGTTGGAAGTAAACATTCCTCAGCAAATGTAAAAGAACACAAATTATAACAAACTGTCTCTTAGACCACAGTAAAATCAAACTAGGACTCAGGATTAAGAAACTAGCTCAAAACCATACAACTACATGGAAACTGAATAACCTGCTCCTGAAAGACTACTGGGTAAACAATAAAATGAAGGCAGAAATAATGATGTTCTTTGAAACCAATGAAAACAAAGACACAACATACCAGAACCTCTGGGACACATTCAAAGCAGTGTATAGAGGGAAATTTATAGCACTAAATGCCCACAAGAGAAAGCAGGAAAGCTCAAAATTGACACCCTAACATCACAATTTAAAAAACTAGTAAAGCAAGACCAACCATTCAAAAGCTAGCAGAAGGCAAGAAATTAAGATCAGAGCAGAACTGAAGGAGATAGAGACACAAAACCCTTCAGAAAATCAATGAATCCAGGAGCTGGTTTTTTGAAAAGAACTACAAAGTTGATAGACCACTAGCAAGACTAATACAGAAGAAAAGAGAGAAGAATCAAATAGATGCAATAAAAAATGATAAAGGGAATATCACCACCAGTCCCACAGAAATACAAAACACCCTCAGAGAATACTATAAACACTTCTATGCAAATTAACTAGAAAATCTAGAAGAAATGGAGAAATTCCTGGACACATACACCCTCCTAAGACTAAACCAGGAAGAAGTTGAATCCCTGAATAGACCAGTAACAGATTCTGAGATTGAGGCATTAATTAATAGCCTACCAACCATAAAAAGTCCAGGACCAGATGGATTCACAGCTGAATTCTACCAGAGGTACAAAGAGGAGCTGGTACTGTTCATTCTGAAACTATTCCAATCAATAGAAAAGGAGGGAATCCTCCCTAACTCATTTTATGAGGCCAGAATCATCCTGGTATCAAAGCCTGGGAGAGACACAACAAAAAAAGGTAATTTTAGACCAGCATCCCTGATGAACATCGATGCAAAAATCCTCAATAAAATACTGGCAAACCGGATTCAGCAGCACATCAAAAAGCTTATCCACCATGATCAAGTTGGCTTCATCCCTGGGATGCAAGGCTCGTTCAACACACACAAATCAATAAACGTAAAAAAAAAAAAAAAAAA
>NW_016816299.1:1654417-1691685 GCF_001698545.2 Rhinopithecus bieti
ACAAATGGGATCTAATTAAACTAAAGAGTTTCTGCACAGCAAAAGAAACTGCCATCAGAGTGAACAGCCAGCCTATAGAATGGGAGAAAATTTTTGCAATCTACCCATCTGACAAAGGCCTAATATCCAGAATCTACAAAGAACTTAAACAAATTTACAAAAGCAAAACAAACAAACAAACAAAAAAACCCTATCAAAAAGTGGGTGAATGATATGAACAAACACTTCTCAAAAGAAGACATCTATGCAGCCAACAGGCACATGAAAAAATGCTCATCATCACTGGCCATCAGAGAAATGCAAATCAAAACCACAATGAGATACCGTCTCACACCAGTTAGAATGGCGATCACTAAAAAGTCAGGAAACAACAAGTGCTTGAGAGGATGTGGAGAAATAGTGACACGTTTACACTACTGGTGGGACTGTAAACTAGTTCAACCATTGTGGAAGACAGTGTGGCGACTCCTCAAGGATCTAGAACTAGAAATATCATTTGACCCAGCAATCCTATTACAGTGTATATACCCAAAGGATTATAAATCATGTCACTATAAAGACACATACACACGTATGTTTATTGCAGCACTATTCACAATAGCAAAGGCTTGGAACCAACCCAAATGTCCATTAATGATAGACTGGATTAAGAAAATGTGGCACATATACACCATAGAATACTATGCAGCCATAAAAAAGGATGAGTTCATGTCCTTTTTAAGGACATGCATGAAGCTGGAAACCATAATTCTCAGCAAACTATCACAAGGGCAGAAAACCAAACACAGCATTTTCTCACTCATGGGTGGGAACTGAACAACAAGAACACTTGGACACAGGAAGGGGAACATCACACACCAGGGCCTGTCATGGGGTTGGGGGAAGTGAGGAAGGATAGCATTAGGATAAATACCTAACATAAATGACAAGTTAATGGGTGCAGCACACCAACCTGGCACATGTATACATATATAACAAACCTGTATGTTGTGCACATGTATCCTAGAACTTAAAGTATAATAATAATAAAAATAGTAATGATATTTTCATAACTTAGTTCAGTACTAAAGGAGCTCATTCTCAAAACTTTTATATGAAAGGTAAATTTGTAAGGGAGAGCATATATGATTGAATTGAGCTCACAATCAGTATATGTACTAAGTAATTGTAAAATGAGAGTATATTAAATATTCATAATTAATATTTTGTTTAAATACATAAAATAGAATCTTACTTAAAAGTAATTAGAAACCAAATATTATACAACTTTTTTTTACTAAATTTGTAGAATTATTTTATTTGCTAATTAGAATTTTGTTTCTGATTTATATATCATTAGAACTTATGCTTATGCTAGCTACACTATAAATACCAATCAATTTTATTCATTGTATATGTTTCACCTATAATATTATTTGTTCTTAGCATTTGTACATTTTATGAAGTATTTAATTTTCAAAGCAATTAATAAGAGTTGTTAGAATAGTATTTAAGCATTGTAGAGGTGAAAAAATCAAACAGAAGTAAAAATGTATTAAAGCTAATAAAACTAGCACATTGCCAGATCAAGACTGAACTTGTGTCTCGATTTTTTCTTATAATATTTGATGACATTCCTTGTACACATTTTATTATCCAACCTAATGGGGACTAGCCAATAAATGAAATGCACAATATGTTTTTCTCATACCCCATCTTCCTAGACATCATAAAAGTATTTCTTTATTCTCATTTTATTATTCCAGCCAAAATGCTATTTTGCTGAACTAATAAGAAAGTGATTGTGACCGATAAAGCTGCAGATAAGTGAAAGTTAAAATGTTAACAATTTCATAATTCTGTACTCCATATTAAAGATAATCTCACGATTGCAATGCAAATGAAGCAATATACAGATTAAAACTATGTTTTAACTGTGTCTAATATTTACAGACTGCTACTCATTCTACTATAATAATTTTACTAGTTTTAACAATTACTTCTTGATATATTATCTACTCTTTAAAACCCAACGACATAATGCCCTGTTGTTCTTATACTTCTTCAAAAAAATCAACATAAAAGTTTTTCAAGGTAGAGATAGATATAGTATTGACAGGGAAAACAAACAAAAGAACCATGGCTGGCCTAGAAGAGTCATCTGACACTTTAAAATTATGATTCACAGGCTCCTTTTCAGACCTAAGAAGTCTGGATACTTACAGATGTATACTTACAGTCTAACTGTTTAACAAATTTTTCCTTTATTTCTCACTCTGTCACATGAGCCTCCTCCTAAGTTTGGTATGTGAAATTGTTGACCTGCTATATTTATTATTCCAATTTTTATATAAATGCAGAACTAGGCAGCCTTCATTTTAATACAATTTATACAATGTATGCTTTAAACATTATCCATTACTTAACTAATACTATATGCTAGATAATATAAGAATAAGTCATTAAAATGTTGATATATTAAGTAATTTAAAATATTTATAAGCAAGAAGGCATTAGTCTAGTTGTCCGCTCATCATAAAATGATTGGAGTTATATAAAAATATGGCTGGGTAATTATATATTTTTAAATGCTAACTTGGAATAGAGTAAGTCATTAAGGCACATAGGTGAAATAGGAAATCAATAAATATTATTTTACCTGATTCATGCAGTATGGGGATGAATTAGTTAATAATGGAAATGGAAGTGTTTACATGTCCATTAAGATCTATTTAAAATGTCACTTTCTCTGTTTTGTCTGTTCTACTATTTTTTTCCCGAAAAATTAGAAAATGCATCTAACATAATCTTGCAGCACTGGTTAGATCTTGTAGAACCTACCATAGAATATTATAAATGATTACCCTCAGCATCGCCAACAAAATATAAGTTCTTCAAAGATATAATTAATATTTTCATTTCTACGTCCTCAAAACTTAAAATCATTTGACACAACTTAAGTGCTCAGTTAATAATTATTGAGTTCAATTTGAGTTCATGAATCATTAGGAAATGAATATTTTAAAATTTTGATAATGGAAAAGATAATGATAAGTGTGTTTAAGTACCTGTGATTAAAAGATAGTAGGTTAGGTCTGGGTGCAGTGGCTCAGGCCTATAATCCCAGCACTTTGGGAGGCCAAGGCAGGCAGATCACCTGAGGTCAGAAGTTCGAGACCAGCCTGGTCAACGTGGTGAAACACCGTCTCTACTAAAATTATAGAGTTAAAAAAGAACACAATCTGTTATTTTTCTCTTGGAGTGCCAACCATATTACATTAAAGCATAAACAAGAACTGCAATTCTATTATGTAAAAGTGTAATCACAAATAAAAATATAAAACAAATGATTACATGATGAAAATATACCAAGTAAATACATATAAAATGTCAGTAAACTTACTTTTATTATTCAAAGTCCTTTTGATGCAAATCTCTATAAGAATTTGAGGGTGCTTTATTTCTATGGTGCAAAATGTTTCTTTGCTTAGAAAAATCTTTGGATGTACATTCCATTAACTAAGAAAATCAAAGAGCCACTTCTAAAACACATTTTAAAACATCAGATATCCAGATAGGTAAATCTCAACTAATATTTTAAATAGGTTTGTTTTTAGTAGGCACAATTACATTACTGCAGATTACATATCCTAAGCACATTCTTTGTAAAGTGCATATTTATGCTCATCCTTGGGAGATACACCTGTCTTCTTGTTACAGTAGTTAACTTACAGGATATTTGAAGGCAAGATATAAGCTTAGAGAAGGGGAAGGGGATATTTGGAAAAAGCCTCTTGGGTTATAAGTTAAAAAGCAAAAGGAGTAAAATGATACAGAACAGAGAGTAATTACTACTCCCACAAATATTCTTGAACCGGTCTTGTTTAGAGAGATAAAATGACTATTCTATCCATTATAGAAAAATTATGCAGGCAAGAACTCTTGATCCGCATCTTAAAAACAGTGTAACAGTAAAGAAGTGTCTCAAATTTTGACCATTTCTGTTTCTCTATCATTAAAACAAACATAATAATAGAACATGTCTTAATTGCACTGAGAATTGAATAAGAAAATGCTTGTAAATGAAGCGCATTGCCCCCAACATAAAAGATTAATATATTGTAGTTAGAAAAATACAAGATATTGATCCACATTGAAACAATTAAGATAAAACATCTTTGATGATGGGTTGAACAAATTGATTACATTTTCTTTCTCTGTAAAGGTGATGGAATGATAAGGAAAACAGGTTTAAGATAAATAAACTTAAGGACAAAAATGCAGCATTTCAAAACTAATCTAAATTTTAGAATTAGACAAAATTATTTCTAGAAGTATAAGGCACAAAAGAAGAGTTTGCCGGAAAACCTAAAAGACTTGAGAAAACTCAAACTCACATATGCAAGATAGACAGCAACTAAAGCAATTGATATTTTCCTGTAGAATGCCTAGCTGGGGACCCACTAAACTTGAATACTCGTCATCTAGAGGTACCAGCTCTGGTCAGAAATAAATTATGAAACCCACTTGATCATGGTGGATTATCTTTTTGACGTGCTGTTGGATTCAGTTAGCTAGAATTTCATTAAAGACTTTAGCATCTATATTCATGGGAATATTGGTCTGTAGCTTTCTTTTTTGATTGTGTCCTTTCCTGGTTTTGGTATTAACGTGATTCTGGCTTCATAGAATGATTTAGGGACGGTTCCACAATCTGTACAACTGACAAAGGACTAACATCCAGAGCCTACAATGAACTCAAGCAAATCAGTAAGAAAAGAACAAATAGTCCTATCAAAAAGTGGACTAAAGACCTGAATAGACATTCTCAAAAGAAGATAAACAAATGGTAAGCAAATATATTTTTTAAAAATGCTCAACATCATTAATGACTAGGGAAATGCAAATTAAAACCACAATGTGATACCACCTTATGCCTGAAAAAATGGCCATAATCAAAAAATAAATAGTAGATGTTGGCATGGATGTGGTGAGCAGGGAACACTTCTACACTGCTGGTGGGAACGTTAACTAGTACTGCCACTATGAAAAACAGTGTGGAGATTCCATAAAGAACTAAGTAGAATTGCCATTTGATCCAGCGATGCCACTACTGGGTATCTACCCAGAAGAAAATAAGTCATTATACAAAAAAAGTTACTTGCATACACATGTTTATAGCAGCACAATTCACAACTGAAAAATCGTGGAAGCAACCCAAATGCCCATCAGTCAACAAGTGGATAAAGAAACTGCGATGGTGGTGGTATATCTATGTTTATATACATCTATATACAGACACACACACACACAATGGAATATGTATATATACAAATGTGTATATATATATATATATATATATGATGACATACTATTCAGCCATAAAAAGAAATGAATTAACAGCATTTACAGTGACCTGGATGAGACTGGAGACTATTTTTCTAAGTGAAGTAACTCAGGAATGGAAAACCAAACATCGTATGTTCTCACTGATATGTGGGAGCTAAGCTATGAGATGCAAAAGAGTAAGAATAATACAATGAACTTTGGGGACTTGGGGGGAAGAGTGGGACGGGGTGAGTGAGGGATAAAAGACTGCAAATATGGTGCAGCCTATACTGCTTGTGTACTGCTTGGGTGATGAATGCACCAGAATCTCGCAAATCACCACTAAAGAACTTACTCATGTAACCAAATGCCACTTGTACCCCAACAACTTATGGAAAAAATTAAAAATAAAAATAAACATTCAAAAGATTAAAAAATGATAATCAAACAGTTAAGAAAACCAGTATCATGAAACAGGGACACAAAAGTAGAATAAAAAAATAAAAACAATCAAATTACCTAAACCTAAGGGAAATTAAAACAACAGCAATATATGATATAGGAATACCTCAAAGATATTGAGGGTGCAGTTGAAGAGGAGTGGAATCAAGTAAATATCACATTAAAGTGAGGCACACAAATATTCTGGTTTTCTAGTACATAAAAAAATTGTGTTTACACTGTACTGGAGTGTATTTAGTGTGCGATAGCATTATATCTTTAAAATCAGCATTTTCTAATTAAAAAAAAGTCTTTAGGTAAAAAATGCTAACAATCACCTGAGCCTTCAGTGAGTCATCTTTTTATTGGTGGAGGGTCGGGCCTCAATGTTAATGGCTTCTAACTGGTCAGGGTGGTGGTTATGTAAGGTTAGGGTGGCTTTGGCAGTATCTTGAAATAAGACAACTATGTTCTGCCAGAGCAAACAGCTTTTCCTTTCATGAAAGATTTTTCTACAGCATGTGATACTCTTTGACAGCATTGTCCTCACAATAGAACTTTGAACACTGGAGTCAATTCTCTCAAACCCTGCCACAGCTTCATCAACTAAGTTTATGTAATATTCTCAATCCTTTGTTGTCATTTCAACAATGTTCACAGCATCTTCAGAAGTAGTTTCCATCTCAAGAAAACACTTCTTTTATTCTTCCATACGAAGCAACTTCTCGTGCTTTCAAAGGTGATCATGAGATTGCAGCAATTCACTCTAATCTTCAGGCTCCACTTCAGATTTTTTTTTTTTTTTAGATGGACTATTGCCCTGTCACCCAGGCTGGAGTACAGCTATGTATATTAAAAGAGAAAATGATAATTGTATAGAACATACTTTGGTATTTCAACATCTGTAACTGGAAGTTATAATAGAACAAACAAAATAAAAGGAAGAGAAAATTCGAAAATTCTAAAATAGAGTCTGAAATATCTAATGTGAATTTATCATCTCTACAACTTTTCTTAAAGATAAATTAAATAGACAGCAGCAAGATAAAAAAATTCAAGAATATATGAAAGGTTTAAGAAAAGAAATCAGTAAAGAAAATGTTGAAACTTAAAGATTTCTTTTTTTTTTTTTTTTTTATTACTTTAAGTTCTAGTGTACATGTGCATAACGGTGCAGGTTGTTACATATGTATAACTTATGCCATGTTGGTGTGCCTGCACCCATCAACTCGTCAGCACCCATCAATTCATCATTATATCATGTATAACTCCCCAATGCAATCCCTCCCCTTCGCACCCGATCTGCTCCTCCCCCCTCCCCATTGATAGGCCCCAGTGTGGTGATGTTCCCTTCCGACCAAGGTGATCTTTGTTCAGTTCCCACCTATGGGAAGTTTTGGGCACTGATAATTTAAAAATCATTGCAACAAGAGGCATACAGTGAAATTTCTGTAACAAAAGTAACAATAACTAATATTGCATATGTTTTAATGAACTTTGATCACAGAAAAGATATATTTAAATTAGGCAAGTTACTAACCCTGAAAAAAATCAAGAAAGTGAACCAGAATTCCACATCAAAGTATTTGAAAAGCCAGAAAAAAATAAACACTCCTAAATAATCCTAGAAAACAAGATTTTAGGAACAGCACAAAATCTCAAGATTATTTGTATTGATTGCATTTAGAAGCAATTTCAATGTTAATATGAAGGAAAGTGGAATAAAGTTTTTAGAACACTGATGGAAAAAGATATATCTTTAGGCAAATTTACCTGTCCAATATCAAAACACGCTCCAAAGCTTTGTTATTTAAACTGCAACGCAGGAATTGAGAAAGAGATCTAAGAAATTGAATAAACAGTCCAGGAATAGATTAATCCTACTGAAAATGTGATGAAATAGGCACCCTCACACAATATAATGGTATCACAGTATAATGGTGTAAATTGGTACAATTCTTGGAAAGGTAAATTGTCTATATTTATCAAATTAATGTGTATCAAGTTAATAAAATATTCATTCTTCTGGGAACACATACACTTGTCAGAATATTGTGAAGTTGTAAGAATTATCTTTATGAAGATTATATATTAATATGCAAATGTACCTATGTCACAATAAGGAAGTGAATATCCAGAATACAAAAAAATATATATTCAATATGAACCCAATTATGTGAAAAATAACAAAAGTTCAGGAGGGTGTGGAAAATAAATTATTTTCTCCCTCCATAATGGTAGGATGCACTTTTTCATTTTCATTTTTTATATGTTTGGTCTTTCTCTCTCTCCCATTTGATCAGACATAATACAGTACTGCCAATTTATATAGATTTTTAATAACCTATTTATGGCTGTATGTATGTAATGCATGTGTTTGTGTTCTAATTTAATCCCTGTAGTTTTTTCAATTATCTCTTTAGTTGTCTTTTTGTGTGCACCAATATCCTGTGACTTTTGGATGGGACATTAATTTGAGACTTCCAACATAAGAGAGAGAACTCTTTTTGTCTAAGATGGTCTCTAGTTTAAAGTATTTTAAAATTCACTACTCACATTGGATAAACTTTGTGCCTTTTGTCAATACCATTTCATATTTACTTTTCTTTATCACACTTTTCTCTTCATTTGTGTGTGTGTGTGTGTGTGTGTGTGTGTTTGTGCATGCATGCATGATTTTACTAGCCAAAGTCTTTGTAGGGCTTCTGTGAGAACTCCATTCCCAATTTCTAACCAAATAGCTATCTTCTTCCTAACCTTCACAGAGAAGTTACATTTTAGCACTTCAGCCATACTATGGAAGTAAAATATTTTCCCACAAGTCCATCAGTAAAATGTAGAAAGATGAATACTAATAAATGAGATGTCCTCCCCAATTTTCTCAATTATCCAGCTAACTTTTTAATCTTTTAAAATCTTTCCATTAAAATTAATTCTTCTAATCTCATAACAGCTACCTTATAGGTGAGTTAACATGTGAACAAAATTCAAAACAGTGCCTAGTACTAAATAAACATTTGCTGGCATTTTTTAAAGTTTCCTTATCAATTGAGAGCTTTATAAATTTTTACAAAACTTATTAATGCATTAAAATATGTCTTAAATATATTCTCTGCTTAGAGCAGTGGTTTAATGACCTGGGGATTCAGTGAAACACAAAATACAGTTTTCCGTCTAAGGAGCTTGTAGTCACATATTCGTATCTAGAGACATAAGTAAAAATGTAGATAAAAGGCAGAATTTGTATGGGATACACAATTTTAAAACCACTTATGTATAATTAGATCAAATTAGTCTAGGAACTTACAGTAGGAGTTTATTTCAATCAATAACAATTTCATATGAAAAACTGCAGTTTTAATGGGAAGTTGTTTAAATATTATTAAAAAGTTGGTACTGTCAACCAGGTCATGCATTCTTTATCATGCTTCTCTTCCTTATCTAAAAGAACCTCTAAATACTTTAGTTTCTCCCAATTCTGGGAACACGAATGTGGCTAGATACAAAACTAATTTATTTTGAGTTTAGTTTTTTTTTTTTGAGGTGGAGTCTCGCTCTGTTGCCCGGGCTGGAGTGCAGTGGCCGGATCTCTGCTCACTGCAAGCTCCGCTTTCCGGGTTCACGCCATTCTCCTGCCTCAGCCTCCTGAGGAGCTGGGACTACAGGCGCCTGCCATCTCACCCGGCTAGTTTTTCGTATTTTTTTAGTAGAGACGAGGCTTCACCGTGTTAGCCAGGATGGTCTCGATCTGCTGACCTCGTGATCCGCTCATCTCGGCCTCCTAAAGTGCTGGGATTACAGGCTTGAGCCACCGCGCCCGGCCTGAGTTTAGTTTTTACATAACATGGTTACAAGTTTGAACCGTAATACGGTCATCAAAAAGTGATTCTTAGGGAATGTATTTTTTAAATAGGTATCTGTTTTTTTGAGCTTTCAAATCAAATTTTTAGGCCAATTTGTGTTTTGTTTCTCAATATACACACAATACCAATTGTTGTACACAATATACATACCATCACCAAATGCTACATAAAGAATGAGGAAGCAACACTGTGCCTGTGCAGATTCCTTTTCCTCAGCTGCATCTCTCAGATAATGTTGCACCTATTTTCCCATTGATATCTGGGGATTTATGTACTTTATTTCACTGTGCATTGATTGGAGAATAAATCCCTGCCATATATTTATTTTCCATGGCTTTGTTATGTATCTATATTTCAGACCAAATGTTGCTGTCATATTTTAGTTATTTTGCCACACAAGCTACAGACAATCCAGTCGGACCAACCAAAATAGTTCATTTTTTACTCTGCTAAAAATACATATGTTTGAAAATGTTTTGAAAACTTAACAATAGTTAATATGTGCTTTTAGTTTTGAAGACACTTTTCTTTTGAGCATTAGAGAGAAAAATAATAGCAAAACCTGAAAAGACAATTGTTACCAGTTAAAATTTAAAACCCACAATCTGACACAACACAGAAAAATACATTTGCCGAAACAAATCAATTGCTAGAACATATCTAATAGATTGCCAGTGTGGATTTAAGCATCCAATAGTTTACATGGTATTCATCCTATTATTTCCGCTGTATGACATTATCTGCACATCTTTGATTCCTAACACAGTTTCTGACATAAAGTTGTTTTAAAATGTTGTATTAAATTAACTCAAGTCAGGCAGTAATTGCTGTTAAGAAACTTTGCTTTTCCATTAAAATACATGCAATATTTTTATTTTTACATTATACTAATTATTCAGCTAAAATGTATCTTTAAACAAGTAAGCACAACTCAGAGTTATAATTAAAGGAACCATTTTATTACAGCAGTAATATAATCAACGGAAAAGAAGTTATGCGACATTTGTGCAGTTATTTAGGGCCCAGTTAGGCCTTGTGTAGAATTAAGACACAGGCCAGGCACAGTGGCACATGCCTGTAAATCCCAGAACTTTGGGAGGCCAAGGTGGTGGATCTCTTGAGATCAGGAGTTCGAGACCAGCCTTGCCAACATGGTAAAATCCCGTCTCTACTAAAAATACAGAAATTAGCAGGGTGTGGTGGCACACACCTGTTATTTCAGCTACTCTGGAGGCTGAAGCAGGAGAATGTCTTGAACCTGGGAGGCAGAAGTTGCAGTAAGCCGAGATCCTGCCACAGCACTGTAGCCAGGGAGACAGAGTGAGACTCTGTCTCAAATAATTTAAAATAATAGTGACAATAATAATTAAGACACAGGACTAGACTGAAAGTGCGATAAAAATTTATGAATGTTCCAGGCCACTTTAAAAATCATCCCAAAAAAGAGTGTCTGGCACACAGACACAAAACTAATTCATTTTCAATTTAGTAGTTAAATAAAAAGGTTACAAGTTTGAGCATTGGTATAGTCATCAAAAAATGACTCTTAGGGAATATATTTTGGGTAGGTATCTATCACAGATACCTTTGGTCTTGCTTTTGAAATGTTTCTCCAGAAAGAAAATATAGAAGATAGAAAAGTATTTTTTTTTTTTTTTTTCAGACGGAGTCTTGCTCATTCACCAGGCTGGAGTGCAGTGGCGCGATCTCAGCTCACTGCAGCCTCCGTCTCCCGGGTTCAAGCGATTGTCCTGCCTCAGCCTCCTGAGTAAAGCTGGGACTACAGGCGCACACCACCACACCCAGCTAATTTTTGTATTTTTAGTACAGACGGAGCTTCACCATGTTGGCCAGGACGGTCTCGATCTCTTGACCTCGTGATCCACCAGCCTCAGTCTCCCAAAGTGCTGGGATTACAGGCGTGAGCTACCGTGCCTGACCAGAATTAATTTTTAGTAATAACAATTGAGATATTTCAAATGAAAATTTCAGGTTGTAAGTATGGATCATTATTTTAAGTGACTTGGTTTGTAGACATTTATCCAAAATGTATAAACATAATAAGCATTTAGAAAACACAATTTATGAGAAAAATTACTGTAGATAACTTTGATGATAAGCTGTCATCAAGCGGTGACTTACGAAATTCCTTGCTAAAGCCAAGCATTCCAATCCTCGGCCACCTCCACTGGCTGTTGGGTATATACGATAACGCTATATTTGATTCAACATTTACCCTTTATTACTTCAAAGCTATTAGAGATATTCTGAAAAGTCTAGATATCCTGACCACAAAATTATAGGAGTTAAATAAAATAGAATGAATGTCTCCATGTAGATTGTGAACCACGAACCATCTTTATTCTCAGCTTCTCAACTCAAATGGCTATATCACAAATTTTAATATACCAACTTCCAAAAATTGTAGAATACCTGCTGGTATTATCATCAATCTAAGTTCAATATTTGAGTTAGTGACTCAATTTTTGACTAATTTAACAGGTTGACCATTTATAAATAAATCTCTGAATTAATATGTCTTCAATTTTTGGCTCTTCTTTGAATGCTAACAGTTAAAAAATACAATTAAAGGTAACCAACATTGACCAAAACCTTGTGAAACACAATATGACATAAAAAAAAAAAACAAAGCTACATGAGAAGAAAACCTCTCGCTCCCATACTTAATATATCGCATATATATGATGCTTGGGAAATTTTGGAGAGTGGGTGCAGTATGACAATGCCTACTTTGCTCTAACTAGCATCAATGTCTTGACGGAAAATGAGAATCAAACTCATTAAATACAATAGGCTTCCTCAGTTCATAAGAAATAAAGGCCACTTAGCTTTGAAAAAACAAAGCAAAAAAATATGGAACAAGAAACCGTGCAATATACACAACATTTTAAGTATAGTATTTTATGTCTGAGTAATTCTGCCCTTGGAACTTGCATAGAGTCAAAGGACTAGGCTGAAAATTTGAGGAAAACTTTAATTCAGAAAATTCTAAGCCCTTCACAAATGCATGACCAACACCATTTTTCAGATTCACCAGAAACCCATCAACTTGTTGCTCTAATTACTTAAAACTGTCAAAAGCGAGTCCTAGTGCTTCGTCTGGTACAACTGGCCTCATCAGAGTTTCAAGTTGTTAGATAAACAAGTAACAATGTCTTCAATTATGTGTTGCAAGAAGAAGTGACCAAGCCAAATGTTCATGGACCCTCAAGCCAGAGGACAGACCATAAAATCAGGTATTAACCGTTTTCTTCAAATGCTGAGCATCAGTGTAGTTTATATGACAAGTAAATGAAAATCACTTAAAAGTTTTCCTGTTAATTACACGTTTGTTGAGAACATACATTTATAATGAATAATTTATTGTTGAATATTGATAAATGTATTCATTTTAATGTAATACAATGATCATAACAAATCATTAATTTATAATTCACGTTTAAGTGTTTGATATGGAGTATCTTAAGTGAATGTGCTGCTTCAAAACTTATTTCAATTCACCTTACTTTAAGGAAGATAGTAGTTTCTAGTTTCTTAAGAAGACTAACTTTAGCTCTCTACACCATGTTGGTTTTCTAAGTATATTTTCAGTGAATGCATTTTATAAACACTTTTTGATTTATAGATACTTAGTTGATTAGATATTTAATTGTTGACCTTTCAAATATCTTCTTTTTTCCCGACTCTTAATCAAATTAAAATGTACTAACTTAAATTTTTCAAAGATTTTATAAATAAATATTATTTGGTTATCTTTTCCTCCCAGGACGTTTGAGATGCTAGTTACAAAAAAAGTGGAATCCTTGTTTAAAGGACATTGCAGTCATGTGATAAAAATATGTATTAAAATGTGCATGATTTCTCAATTTATACTTCTTGAACACATGAATACTTCTTAATGCATGTATGGTATTCATATTACTGCATCTTTAGGTAATGTGAGAAAACAATACATGTTTAAATTCCAAAACTCTAATAAATGGTTTTCATTATTATAATTGGCAATTTACATATTTAACTGCCTGCTCTTTTAATTTGTCTTTACTAATTTGTACTATGATGACATAAAAATTTTAAAAGCATATCAGAGAAATATTAATTTTGCATTTTAAATATTTAAATTATATATGTAACCGGTTTTAATTTAACATAAAAGAACATTTTGTCTACACAGCTTATGCATTATAAGTTGTTTTCTTAATTTAAATTTTATTTGTGCATGTTTCCTTAACAAATGTTTACTAAATGAAACATTTATGGAAGATAATTTATCATTTACTACAGGTAATATAAAGATGAGTAGACTTTAATATCTGTTATCCAGGCCCATATACTCTAGTGTTCATAATAACCAGATAACACAAATAAGAATATAGGAAAATGGCTTCAAAAAGAAAGAAAATAGACTTCTATAAACTTGGAGGAAGATGGCATTTAAGTCAGGTTTTAAAAGTAAGTAAAAATGGAGCACAATGAGAGGGTATTAAAACAGCAAGGAGGGGAAACCACATGGTACGTTCTAGGAATGATGAGCAGGTCAGATTGGCTGCATCATTTAACATATATTGAGAAACAGTGTGAGAAAAGACTGACACATGTATATACACACACACGTATATGTATATGTATATACGTATATGTATATACACATATACGTGTATGTGTGTGTGTATATATATATAGCTATATATATACACATATACAGCTTGTGGAGAAATCTGAATAATCAGATCAAATTATAAGACATTATTGACCATAATACAGAGCTGTCAAAAATTTCTGAGTAGGGAAATTTAATAAAATCTCTTAGGTTTAGGATTATTAATCTGGCAGATATGTATAAAAGGAATTTGAGAACAAATTTACTGGAAATAATTAAAAGTACTAATGAAAGGTCCACGAAATAGAAGAGAGGGGTAGGAGTTGTTTAATGTAATGGCCTGGGAGAGAGAAATACTTTGGACTTAAACATTATGGGGCTTAGATATGAACATCTTCTCTTTGCAAAAATGTTTGTTTCACTTTCCATAGCTTAAAATTTTAGCTAAGAAGAAGTTGTCTGGCAGGGACTGTAGGTTTTAAATCCCTTTTCTGTAAGGAATAGTTAAAAGTTTAAAGATAGCTAAAAACATGCAAGGGGACATGATGGTGAAATTATTAGGACAGGTGAGAAAGAAGCAAATTTACCTTCTCCAACTTCTTTTCCTGTAAGTGAAGGAACTCAGAGTGCTAGGGATGTTGGAAATTAAAGATGGGAGAAGCCCTGTTTCCTAACTTACCACATGAAGCGTTAACTCCTGAAAACCTGCAAAAAAAATGAAGTGTTATATTACCAAGGTCTCTGTCTCTCTCTAAGGTTTGGGGTTTTTGCACTAACCTTGCCCTGTTTACTAACATTGATACCACCTACAACTCCCTACATATATTTTGTTATTTTTGTGTTTAAGCAATAGGCAAGAAGCAATATTTTCTATTATCTTGTAAAAGGAATCAGGGCTCCTTAGAAAAATGCTGATGCTAGGTATAAGGCAGAATATCTACAAGATGAATCTGGAGCATCTTCTAGTGTCAGAGAGTAAGCAAGTACTCAACATAGTCATTCACACACACACGGAGGGAATATATCAAAGGAACATGGAAGCCAACTGAAAGAACTCCCAAAAGTCCAATCTGGAATATACTGAGCAACAAAATAAATTTAAAAGTATTAGTAAAACCCAAAGTAAAAAAAAATAAATATCCGTGTACCCATATTAATATAAATAAATAAGCAAATGGATAAAAATGCAGAAGAATTCCAAATGGTGTATGTACATACTTCACCCTCAAAAACCTGGAGCGTAACTGTCCACTTTTTAAGTGTGTGGATAGTGGCTTACCTCCAAAAAGTATAGTATAGAAAGGCAGAATAAAAGAGTAACTTTATGGTGAAGAAACCTAACTAATATGGCTTGGCTGTGTCCCCACCCAAATCTCATCTTCAATTGTAGTTCCCATAATTTCCACGTGTCGTGGGAGGGACCCAGTGAGAGGTAATTGAATCACGGGGGCAGGTATTTCCCATGCTATTCTCATGATAGTGAATAAGTTTCACAAAATCTGATAGTTTTATAAAGGAGAGTTCCCCTACACATGCTGTCGTGCCTTCACCATGTAAGACATGACTTTGCACCTTCTTGCCTTCTGCCATGATGGTGAGGCCTCCCTAGGCATGTGGAACGTTGAGTCAATTAAATATCTTTCCTTTATAAATTACCCAGAGTAGGGTGTGTCTTTATTAGCAGTGTGAAAACACACTAATACACTGACAAACACTATCTTAGCCTGGTGATTAAGAATAATATCAACATCAACAGTGGTAAGTAAATATGATAATATGTACTCTTGATATGAAGTCATGAAATGGTACTTTATTTTAATAATTTTCCTAGAAACCCATGTTCTCAGTCTAATAATGCAAAAAAAAGAAAAATCAAGCAAATGCCAATTGAAGGTTATTATACAAAATACTTCACCATTATTTCTCAAAACTCTCAAGGTCATCAAAAGTAAGAAAAGCTTGATAAACTATCACAACTGAGAAGTATGATGTGACATGATGAAATACGGCAACTAAATGTAATGTAGTATCTTGGATGGAATCTTGGAACAAAAAAGGGACCTTAGCTAAAAATTAATGAAACCTGAATAAATTATGTAGCTAATTTAATAACGTTGTATCAATATTGACTCACTCATTTTGGCAAGTATACCTCATAATAATTAAGATATTAATAATATGAGAAACTTGATGTAGGGTATATAGGAATTCTCTCTCCTATCTTCAAACATTTTCTATAATTTTAAAACCATTCTAAAATAAAAGTTTATTTAAAATATAATAATTATAGAATAATCACCCAGAAGGCAGTAATAGACCACAATTACTTATAAAAGAATTTATGCCAGAAACCTGAATAAGCATCTAATCAATATATTTAGCCACCATCAGAAAAAAAAGGTAATTTGGGAGACACTTCTTCATGAGTCTCTCATATTTCTGCACATCTTATGAGTGAGATAGTCATTTTCCTTTCTTCCAAACTATCTTTCAAAAGTGTTAGCAAAGAAAACTTTGTATATATCACACATTTGTATCACACACAGCCTTGAGAGATAGAATGAACGGCAGGTCCATTTACTTCACATTGTAGAAGATCCAGATTCCCTCAGCTCATGTTTCCTCTCCTGCAACACAACTCATTGCATGTGAAGGCGGCACAAAGAGTGTTTATGTTTCCCTGGGAGAACTGACCCAGAGTACAGACACACATACACAAAATGCTAATATTCTGACAACTAGTGCTGTAAATATTAACTGTCTTTCGCTTTCATCTGTGATCCAGAAATTTTATATACCCTACCCGCAACCACAAAACTACCCAAGCTAAACTGTTAGTTTGCAAGCAGTGTGACATTTCAGATACTTAGATGTGTCTCCCATTCTTTTTGTTTCCAAAGGGGAGTTTTTGTTTCATATACCACTGTTGTATATTGAGTGATTTAGATAAATTATTTTTAGTTCACGTGTTTTTTGGTTGGTTTGTTTTTTGATACAGTCTTACTCTGTCACCCAGGCTGGAGTACAGTGGCATGATCTCAGCTCACTGCAAGCTCTGCCTCTTGGGTTCAGGCCATTCTCCTGCCTCAGCCTCCTGAGTAGCTGGGACTACAGGCATCCGCCACCACACCTGGCTAATTTTTTTTTTTTTTTTTTTTTTTTGTATTTTCAGTAGAGACAGGGTTTCACTGTGTTAGCCAGGATGGTCTTCATCTCCTGACCTTGTGATCAACCTGCCTCGACCTCCCAAAGTGCTGGGATTACAGGCGTGAGCCACCGCGCCCGGCCAGTTCACATGTTTTTAAGACATGGTATGCATATGTAGATGTAATAAAGAAATGTGTATATTCAGATCTAATGAAGTGGCATCTTGTTCAGATGTAGGCTCTTGTGTTCATGGGAGGAAGAGCATGCAGAAGTATTTGTGGCCTTACCTTCAGACTTTGGCCCTGGTGTACTATAGTGTTCAATTGTTTTTCCCTGGGAAATAACAGTGAGGCCAAGGAATATGTTTCCAGTTCCCTTGAATCTAGGCATGACTATGTAAAAAATAAATGTAAAATAGATATGATGTGCAATTTTCTGGGCAATGTACCAAAATGTATATGAGCCTCTATACTGCTTCATTTCTATCAAAGTGATATAATGTTAGAAGGAGTAGAACTGGCTGTTATTGGCTTTGCAGATGGTGGAGGGGACCCACAAGCAAAGAAAAGAATGCAGGCAACCTCTAGAAGCTGTAAAGGGCAGGCAAACAGATTCTCTGCTAGTACCTGTAAAAAGTAACACAGCACTGCTGGCATCTGGATTTTCATCCAGTTGGTCTCATTTCAGATTACTGTTACCAGGCCTTAAAGCAGTTAATTTGCATTGCTCTGGAGAATCAAGTTTGTGATAATTTGTTACAGCAGTCACAGAAAATTAATATAGTAGTCATTCACACAGAGATGATATTTTAAACCACAAGAAAGTAAAAGATCAGCGGGAAAGAGAAGTTAAAAATAAAATTTAAAAAACTACATAATTAAAAGGAATAGAAAAATGTAATCCATAGAACAGTTCTTTAGTAATACCCATACTTTGCATGAAGCTATGGAA
Source organism: Rhinopithecus bieti (assembly GCF_001698545.2). Classification (NCBI taxonomy): domain Eukaryota; kingdom Metazoa; phylum Chordata; class Mammalia; order Primates; family Cercopithecidae; genus Rhinopithecus; species Rhinopithecus bieti. Next base: position 1,672,748 of record NW_016816299.1, read on the forward strand.
AAGAAACAGAGGAGATGTCAACTATAAGGAAGACAGAGCCCTTGTTCAAAGCAGTAGGAAAATTGTTAAACCATAACATAAACAATGTTATACTATTGTTCCATGGTATCTCAATGTGTCATTTTTTTCATTTAATATTTAATGTCATCCTATTGAAAATAGATATTCTCTAGGTGCTGGGTAAATGATGCCTCATGGCTGTGGTCCATCACTTGGCATATATGTGACACCCATCAACTACTAAAAATCCCTCTCACCATCCATCTGACCAATGCACCTCTTTCTTGATCAAGAAAGAGGAATTTGAACCAGGCAATTCCTGACTCTTTCCTCAAGTACACAACTCTAACCAGAGGAAGATGGCCAATGCCCAGAGGATGATCCACAGCTGTGAAGCTGTGGATAACTGGTGGGGTGGGCTGGTAAATAAGAGGTTCACACCTGAGAAATCAACCTCCCTGTAATAGGCTAGATGTTTCCTGTTTGTGGAGAAGGATGCAGAGAAAGGTACAGCTGTGAACGTCGCTACCCAAAATTCAAGGTAGGTGGAAAATGGAGTACACTCCTAGAAAAAGGAATATGAATAGGGGGCCAACTGTAACTCCTACATCAACACAGAGAATTGTGGTCTGATTGTGGGCTGGCACGTGGCTCTGTAGACCTCTGACCAAGCTATACCTTTCCTTATTCCACAGGACTGTAACTACAGAACTGAAGTATTGAAACTTAAAATGTTAGCCCCCAGACTGGGCCTGGTGGTGAGTGCCTATAGTACCAGCTACTCAGGAAGCTGAGGCAGGAGGATCAATTAAGCCTGTTAGTTTAAGGCTATAATGTACCACGATTGCACCTGTGAATAACCATGGCACCCAACCCTAGGCAACACAGCTAGACCTTGTCTCTTAAAATAAATAAAATAAAATATCAGACCACACATTCATTGGTTAATACAAAATATCAGACCACACATTCATTGGTTAGTACAAATATTTAACAAAATTAAAAACAAATTTTGACTTAATGTCAATCATCAGGAAGTCTGGAATTGGTCGCTACTAACGTATTAATGATTGGGATCATAAACAGGAATAGGAAACAAGACCAAATTATGAAAACCATAAGGAAGGGATTTTTTAAAAAAGAAATCTTCTTTAGCTTTTGATTAAGCTATGCCTGACTATATATAACTTTGGAGAGAACTGGAGCTATTTCCATGGTTATTAACATCAAAGAAAAGAGCATTTATTTAAGCCATTCTAGGGTTTAATAACAACAAATGCCAATCTTTTCTGCATGGATGTGTGTACAGAAAATTACTAAGGATTTATACATGTTCCTGAGGACATACACACACAAATAACCAAAAAGCTCAGATTTTAAATAATTTTGATCTGTTTAAGATTGATAAGAATATTTTCTGTCACTTTTTTTTAATGTCACAAAAGTAGCTTTCTTGGTTAAGAATGTTATTTAAATGACACATAAAAAAATAAAACAAGTTTCACTGACATTCACATCTGCACAAGACAGACCATAAATACTCTATGGCTTATATTTTCTTAGGGGTATGGATCATAATTTTATCATTTTAGTTATCTTACTTAACTAAATAATTCCTAATCACTCTTCAAAATAATGTTGTTTGTATTTTTTATTTTTACCTCAAGGACAGATGAAAACAAAGACAACATTTTAAAGTCAATAGCTCTGTGTTTGGTAAGTATATTTTAATAATAGTCTGATAATTTATTAGCTATCATAAAGCCTACTACACTTTTCAAATACTGATTTAAAGATTTATAATATTTAATTTATAAAATAAATAACTTAATATTAAAGAATACAAACCAAGATTGGGGGAAAACTACCAGGATTTTTAGAAATATCAGTTTATTGATTAATCGTATTTCCATTAACCAAACAGTTACAAAGTATCTTTTTGTCTGGCTCAGGGGCTTGGAGCTAATATTACATTTCACAGGAGATTTCTCGTTTAATATTATTGGAGTACACGACTAGAGCTAATGAATAAATGATGAATAAATTAATTGTTTTCGCGTGTTTATCTTTGAATCAGTTAGTATACATTAATTTACTTCATGAAGAAAAACTAAAAATCGTGACATGCGGAAAAAAATTAAAGCGAATCTTGGGGGTTCAAGGATTCACAGCTAACCTGCTAATTTGCCTATTATGATCTTAGGGTAAGCTATTTAATCTCTCCTGGCAAATCAATATGCGTATAATTTTTTTAAAATTTCAGGGTTCTGTATTCATATGAGCTATAATCATTTCCTAGGCTGAATAAATATAGGGAGAAGGGGCCAAAATATCCTTTTAATCCTTCATTTCCTCAGCAATAATAGAAAAAATACATATTATTACTTCCCTGCTTCAGTATTTTGTGAAGACTAAATGAGGTGGATTCATGGAAAAGCCATTTAAAAGCAGAATACTTCCTTCATCTTCAACAAGGATTAGTTCATATATTATGCATTATGATGTGGGGGTGTGCCTGACCCTTCAAATCTTATGTTGAAATGTGGGTTCACCAATTTGGGAAGCGGGGCCTTGTAGGAGGTATTGAGGCTCATGGGAGAGTCAATCTCTCATGATGACTTAGTATCCTTTCTTCATGGCTAAAGAGTGAGTGCCTCATGGTTCATCGTGAAATCCTGGTTTTTTTAAAAAAGCATCGGTGGAACTCTCCCTCTCTCTTACTTCCTCTCTCACCATGTGACATGTCTGCCCTCCCACTTGGGCCTTTAGGCCCTATGACTGTAAGCCTCACTGGAGGCCTCACTGGAGGCTGAGTTGACGCTGGTTGCCCATGGGCCTTCCTGACAAGCCTGTAGAACCAAGGACTCAATAACCTCTTTTTCTTTATAAATGTACCAAGGGCCTTTGCGGATTTCTTATAACAATTGCGAAAATGAAGTTTACATAATTCATTTGCTGCCACAATCCACAGGTGCAATTTCATCTGCCTTTGACCTTTTTAGGCCTCCTTTTATGAAGACCTTTTGTGGGTTACTTGGATATCCAGATATTGTCCCATTTTCAAGATCCTTTAAACATAATCACATCAGCAAAGGGCCTCCTTTTGGCTTGTAAGAAATATAATTTTAGCTTTCAGGATGTAGATATGGGAACATCTTTTTGGGCGGCCTTTTTCTGCTCTGTTAAAGAAATTAATACAAAACCAATTCAAATAAAACGAAGAAAGAAAAATCAGATTTACACAGTTTTTTTTTTATTTTATTAAGATCCGGGCCCACTGCCACTCCAGCCTGCGGCAACAGGAGCCTAGACTCCGTCTCAAAAAAAAAAAAAAGAGAAAGTTATAGTAACTTTCCAACTTCTAATGGAAAAACAAACAAAAACTAGGTTTTTCGGTAATTTTGCCAAATTTTTTTTAAAAGTGATTTGTTATGACGTACTTGTATAGGAAAAAAATGATTTTACAGTGCTTTACGATAATTTTAATTAAAACTTGACCCCCACACTGGGCTTAAAATTTACTGGAGTAAACAACCACAACAACAACAACAAAACAGTCGTGTATGCTCGTATATTGGAGACAATGTTTTAAATAATATATATATTATTAAATATATTAAAATTATATTCCAACCGAAAAATTTAAAAAATCTACAAGTATGAAAGCAATAATTTTTTAGGTTAAAAAAAGAATTTATAGAAATGGTGGAGGTATGAGTGCAAATATCCCACTCAAATGAATTGCCCTAGGAACTATAGGTTATTTTAAAATGTAACTATGTCCTTTGACATTTCTCCAGAACTCATTTTTTTAAACCAGTCCAATTTCCAAATGTGCCATTTGATGAAAAGGAAAGTTAAATGATAAGCCAAGGTGCTCCTCAAGAGTGAAGAAAACTACACATTTTATTGAAAATAAATGTCATACAACAAAAGCTATAAAAGAGAAGAAAGGAATAACCAAGCAAAATTCAGAAATAAAGCATATATGTAAACAGTATATAAATGGATCAATAGAAAAAATAAAAATAAAATCTAATTAGTACTGATAGAATCAGTACTGCATACACTGAAACAGTACTGATAAAATAATTTGCTTAAGATAAGCAAAAGTTTACTGAATTTAACCTTTTGAGGTCTTATAGAACACAGGTAGCACATTTTGAAAAGAAAACAATATATTTAACTCTCACTTCAAAAATGTTTAAATGTTATTTGTGACACCTTAGAAGAAGGTTTTATCCCTCCACCTGTATCTTTCTTTTATTTCTTTGGATACCAAAACATTGTCCCTGTTTTTGTATTGAATTCCATCAAATCATAATAAATAAGATTTTAGTATCTTTATTCTTGGTTTTATGATTTTATCTTTCCTCCCACACTCTTAGTGATTAAGTTTTTTTTCTGTTTCATTTCTATAATTTACAACTGTTAGAACCCTTATAACACACTAGCAATGATGTGTGTACAGCTCTCTGGTTACTATGTCAGTAACTTGAGATGATATATAATATTTTTATCCTAATTATTGTAAGTCCCAAATCACTCATCACAGTGTCTGACACAGAGTAGAACTTCAATGCAATATTATTAAATAATGATTGCTTATTACGCATAGGGCTAATGCTTATGAAAATTAATGAAGATCTCACTGTTTTCCACAAATAAAATGCTAGAGACATGTAAGTGTTACGAGCAACAGTGGAGTTATCAGAAAAGTATGTGGGTTATAATAAAAGTTTAGATCCTAATTTAGCAGTACCTTTAAAGTAGTATCAAATTATCAACTATTTCTAGACTTTCAGTCACTTATTTTCTGAGGTGAAATATGGTAGAAATAAAACAAATCTTAAATAAAATGAAGATCAATAGATAATGCAGATAACAAAATACAAGTGTTGTTTAATTAGCTTTTATTATGTTCTAGTACTAGTCGTTAATTGTGCTAATACTTTATACACAATCCTATATCATTTAATCCTCAAAACACTTGTGAATATTAGCTGCTGTAGCCATTTTTCAAGTGAGGATCACATGAATAAAGTCTTACATTTAGAAGTGATGAAATGGGAAATCAATCAAGTCCTGTCCAAGTCCAAAATTATGCCTTCTCATCACACCAGTTTTATTGTGTCCTTTACTCAGCAAAGTTTTTCAGGAGAGCTACAAGATTCAGTGCAAATCTTTATTCTCCATATTGACCCATACTGGATGAACTCGTTACAAGCACTGGATTAGTCTATTCTCATGCTGCTATAAAGGACTGCCACGAGTGGGTAATTGAAAAGGAAAGAGGTTTGACTCACAGTTCAGCGGGGCTGGTGAGGCCTCAGGAAACTTACAATCATGACAGAAGTGGAAGCAAACTTGTCCTTCTTTACATGTTGGCAATAGGAGAGGTGCCATGCAAAAAGGAGGAAGAGCCCCTTATAAAACCATCAGATCTCATGAGAACTCACTCACCATCATGGGAGCAGCAGCATGGGGGTAACCGTCCTCATGATTCAGTTACCTACCATGAGGTCCCTCCCAGAACACATGGGGACTATGGGAACTGCAATTCAAAATGAGATTTGGGTGGCGACACACCCAAACCGTATCAAGCACCCTTTACATTGTTTTACAAAATTGTCAAGGACTATGCATTATGTCTAATCAATGTATAAAATCTGAACACTTTTAGATTCCAAGATCTGTGTCCAAAACATCATCTATTACTTTCAGTTTGCTATATATTATGAAATTTTAATAAAGAAAACTTGGCTGAAGTAAACTTTTTTAATTTTTTCATTTTTAAAAACAATTTATACAAATAGGTTCGTATACAAAGAAGAAACACATATACAGAGCACCCCAGTTACCAGTACAGTGGACCCTAGCCCTTCTTTTCTGCATTGGGAAACAGAACAGAGAACAGAACAAATGATTCCATCTTGCTCTTAACTCTTTCCACCTATGTGCTCAGTTTTTCACGTAGAGTTTCTATTACTTTGTTGGTGGTTTTGGTTTTTTCCAAAGTAGGAATCAAGCTTTTCGGAGCAGCTTTCACTTTGTTTGCAATTTCTGGGTTTAAACATTTTCTATTTTATTTTATTTTATTTTGAGACAGGGTCATGGCTCTGACACCTACACTGGAGCACTGTGACACCTTGATCTCCTGGGCTCAAGTGATTCTCCCACCTCAGCCTCAGAGTAGCTGGGACACAGGCGTGTCCACTACTTTTTGCATTTTTTGTTGAGAGGGGGTTTTGCCAGGTTGCTGTAGTTCGTCTTGAACTCCTAGGCTAAACAATCCTCCCACCTCAGCCTCCCAAAATGCCGGGGTTAAAGACATGAGCCACTGCACCAGGCCCATTTTTCTTGATATGCTCTTCTTACTGCATTTAGTGTCTTTGTGATTCCCAGGAATCTTAGAGAACGTGGACTTTATTTTATTATAGATTGAGTTCTTAAATGTAGCTTTCTAACATGTATTAGGCACTGCCATTATTATATTCATCTCCACTGCCTACAACAATGAACTGGGTGAAAATTCTTTCTCATTCACCAGAACATTCTTCATCTGTGTTGTTTTACCAACTGCATTCTCTCTCCAGGAAGTAGATCTCTCTGCAATGAATCTTTTTGAGCTGCTGTGGTGAAAGAGATGCAGTAAGTCACTACAACTATGTAATGTAAGAAAAATTCCATATCTTTTCTGATTTTTTCCCAAGTCTTCACAGATGAGGATTCTGAGGTTTGCTCTAGTTATGTTAACTAGATAATATTAAGGAAGAAACTGTCAAATATATTGTGGATTCGCTTGTAAATTTCTTAGATAAATATTGATGTTCCCTTTTCTGTGTTCCTATTGCAAATTTCACTAGTCTAATATAATTTTAATCTTTGTTCAATTGCATTGAATTATCTCCTTTTATAAGAATGTAAGAACTTTGAAAGAAGATCTGTCACATTCATATCTTCGACAACACGAAAGACTTTGCACATTATACCTGATCAACATGAGAATTAATGAATACTTTGACTTATGAAAAGATTCAAGGTATGGATTTCTAATCTTAAAATTTATGAGAAATTTAATCACATATTAGTTTAGAGAAAAACTCAAGAAAAATCAAATCCCGAAAGATAGTCAGTGTCTGAAATGATCATGTTTTGTCTTGCAATATCTAAAACAACTCATTTATTAGATTTTCAAAGAAATGCAAAATAAACAATTCATCTTTTCTAAATCCTTTCTGAAGTTGAAAATAAATCTTATTCTATTAAATTACTGAATGAAGTATCCAGATGCTTACCTGATTATTAAACAAGAGTAAATGAATTTCGGAAGTTTTTACTTTATAAGAGTTTTAATATCAAATTAAAGATTAACTGAAAATTAAATACTTAATACAAGTAAATAAATTTGATAAACATTACGTATGTGTTTTAAGCCAAATAATTGAGAACATGTTTTATGTTTCATAAAATGAAATTTGAAAACCAAATAAAAGTGACTATAGAGTAAAATATTGGGAGTGTAAATATATGCTCAGATGGATATTATAATTTCTCCAAAATCAAAACAAGCTATTAAACAACTATACAATTATACAAAGAATGAAAAAGCTGCAACCAATTTGATACATAAAAACAATAGTTATACATTTCAAATATACTTCCTTATAATGTATTCTTGAAACTATAAATTAAAAGCCCCTGCTTTAACAGGAGTAAGCATAAATATAAGCAAAATCCAACCTCACAGTTTTCAATCATTGCCTTTAAGTTTTTGCATAGTATTCCCTATTATTGGCTGTATACGACACATTTTTAAGTTGAAACTTCATTATTGACATTTTTATCCCTTTCTGAAGTCTAGGCAATTTAAACTAAACAACAAATTGAACCCTGTTTGTAGTGTGTGCTGATTTCTGTGGTGTAAGTACTCACATCATAACTGATTTTAAGCTACCAATATGGTATCACTGAACTCAAAATTGAGAGGAAATGGCTGGTGGCACACTATTAACATTTCCACCATACAGATAAACCAGACTCCAATAACTTTAAGACCATTGACTACAGTACAATTTTATAGTAACAAAATAATTACCAAGTAGTGAGCATTGAGTATTTATTACTTTTAAATATTATGCCTAATTGTAAATTGGTATAATTTTTTAATGATGACTATGTTTAACAACTTATTGATAACATTCTTGAGAAACTAAAAGTAAGCATTTGTGAGCTGGTACCAACTGGCTCCAACATGCCACCACCAGACTTTCATAGAGCAGGAAATGAAGACTGGCCTGCAGTGTTGAAAAGACCTTGGGATTCCACTAATGATTTCTTAAGACATGGATAAAGGAATATCTCAGGGATTACCTTAGGACATCACAGTGGGTAGAAATGTCACAGATGATACATTCACATCACTACTGCTTTTAATCAAGATGTAGTAACAGGGACCAGATTTACTCTCTTGACTGAAACAAGTTAAAAGCTGAATGAAAATATGTAAATAGCATATCTTAAGGCATTGGACATCAGGTGACAAGGGACAGTTATATCTGAAAAGGAAAACAATAACAACAAAAAAGCAAAACAAAATAAGCTTGCAATTTTCCTTTTTTAGTCTAAAACTTTCAGGCCATTATGCAGGAAGGGGTGAACTCAGGCAGAGACTGGTAGTCTGTTTTAGTTGAAGATACAGATATAAGTGTCTGAAAAAGCCAAGACAGCTGTAGTTCACAGAACAAAGAGGAAAGAGATCTGTATAGAAAGGAAACTTTTGAGGCCTACCCAGTGTTCCTCTCAAGTATTCAGTTGAACACAAATCAGTGCATGCATAAGCACATTATCCCTGGCCAGGAAAAACAGATGTAGAGAGAGTAGTGCCCCTAGCTTACAAAGGGCCAGAGAAAGAATTAGTTCTCATTAGCCAAAGGGGAAAAACTTACAATTCATGGACAATCCATTAGACTCAGAGAATTCTTGCCTCTATAGTGGGGAAACATTAAGCTCAAAATAAAAATCCCAAGGGAATAAAACTGTTTCTAAGTTACTTAACTGTCTGTTTTTACAGACAACATGATTTTATACCTAGCCAAATCCACAGTCTCTGCCCTAAAACTGCAGATCAGAAAACAACTTCAGCAAAGTTTCAGGGTACAAAATCAATGTACAAAAATCAGTGACATTTCTATATACCAACAATATCCAATCTGAGAGCCAAATAAAGAACACAGTAACATTTGCAATAGAAACACACACACACATACACACACACACACACACGCACCCAGGAATACAGCTTACTAGGAATCTCTACAAAGAGAATTACAAAACACTGCTGGAGGAAAACAGAGACTGAACAAACAAATGGAAAACCATTCGATGCTCATGGATAGGAAGAATCCGTATTTTTAAAATGGTCGTACTGCCCAAAACAATTTACAGATTCAATTTTATTCCTATCAAACTACCAATGACATTTTTTTCATAGAATAAAAAAAAAAACTATTCTGAAATTCATACAGAACCAAAAAAGAGCCCAAATTGTCAAAGCAATCCTGAACAAAAAGAACAAAGTTGGAGAAATCACACTACCCTACTTCAAACTATAATATAACCAAAAGAGCATAGTAATGGTCCAAAAACAGACACATAGACCAATGGAACAGGTTAGAGAACCCAGAAATAAAGCCACACATCTACAATGATCTGATCTTTGATGAAGTGACCAAAAAGAAAAAATGAGGAAGAACTCCCTGTTCAATAAATAGTCCTGGGATAACTGGCTGGCCATATGTAGAAGACTGAAACTGAACCTCCTCCTTTCAGCATATGCAAAAATCAACTCAAGATCTTTTAAAGAATTAAACATAAAACCTAAAACTATAAAAACCCTAGAAGAAAACCTAGACAAGAATATTCTAGACATAGGCTCTGTCAAAGGTTTAATGATGAGGTCTCCAAAAGCAATTGTAACAAAAACAAAAATTTGTTCTCAGTTATAAGTGGGAGCTAAATATTGAATACACATGGACACAAAGATAAGATCAATAGACACTGGGGCAGACTTGAGGGTTGAGGATGGCGAGGATAAACAAACTCTCTATTTGGTACTTTGCTTTATTACCTGGGTGACAAAATAATCTTGGCACCAAATCCCTGTTTCATGCAATTTACCCATATAACAAACCTGCGCATGTAACACCCTGAACCTAATACAAAAGTCGGGGAAAAAAAGCTTAAGACTATTTAAAGTATGTAAAAAACGTCCTGCACCTAACAAGATAAAATTGTCATGTTTAGCATCCAATAAAGAATTATAAGACATACAGAAGTATGAAATTACAACAAGAATAAGGTTAAAAATCATTTTAAATGATTCAAAAATGACACAAATGATGAAATTGGTACACAAGGGTGTTATTATAACTGTATTCCATATGTTGGAGAAGTTACACAAAAATTTTATTACATCAAGTAAAGACATTAAGGATATGTTTAAAGAGACTAAAATCAAAATTCTAGAAAGAAAATCTAAAAGTTCAGTGATGAAAAATATACCAAATGGGATTAACGGAATGTCAGACATTGCAGAAAAAAGTTAATAGGCTTGAAGGCATAACAACCGAAACTCTCTGAAATATGTCAAACATAGAAATATATAAAATTTTTATAAAAAGAATACAGGATTGGGGAACTGTGGCACAGTTTTGTGCAGATATATATCCCAAGAAAGGGGAGATGGCAACATATTTGTAGTATTGATGACTAAAATTGGTTTTTTAAATTTGATATAAACTATAAAGCGACCGATATAAAACCTCAAAACTCAACCCACAAGAAATATTACAAAATTGAACAAAGGCATAGATTAATCAAATCCCCCCCCCCAAAAAAGAGAGAATCTTAAAAGCACCTAGAAAAAAAGATAAGATATTTGCAGAGAAATAAACATAACAGTACATTTTTCAGAAACAATTCAAACCAGAACTGGTGGAGCAACATCTCTCAAGCATTGCAACAAAACTAAACAAAAGCTTCAAATCTAGAATTGTATACAAATTAAAATATTTTTTAAAAAATCAATGCCAAAATTAAAATATTACATAGACAAATCTGAAATAATTTATTGCTAGAACTCTTACACTAAAAACAATGTTAAAAGAAATTGTTGAAACACAAAGAATATTATACCATATGGAAAACTGAATCTACTCAAAGGAATGAAATTATATCTACCTGGGAAAATGTGTCTACCACATAATTCCTATATCCTACAGACTTTTTGTTTTCAATAATATACAAAACATTTCTTTCATCTCAATTATAGTAGGCATAGGCCTACAGTAAGTGTAGCTCTCCGTCAACACCTTAGTACGAAATTAGAACCAAACCCAACTACTATCAGGTTCAATCCAGAATTTCAGGTAAGCCAACCCTAATATTATTATTAAATTTAAGCTAATCTAAATGTTTTTCCTTCCCTCCAGTTCTGTCCCAGAACAACCATCCCAAATTTGTGTTAATAAAAATGTATAATATCTTAAAATTCCTTTTTTTCTTTAAACTGTCTATTCCAAACTTTAACAATTTGACTACCCATTACAACATGATGAATTCTTACCTTTGTTATAATTCTGGGATATGTGAGAATTGAAGAACAATACTTAGAAAAAGGCAAATAATCAAGGAGTTAGACAGATAGTAGATCTCTCCACAGAAACTGTCTGTGAAGACACTATTATAGAAAAGTTAAAAAGATAAACAGCCATATTATTTTGAAAAGAAACGTAAAGGAAATGTATTAATAAAACTGTACTATTTTATTAAATGGAACCAAAATTATACTGATATGCAATCACTTATTTTATAAACATGTTTTAATCACAAAATTAATTTTGACACATTTTTACTTCAAATTAAAATCCCAGTTTAATTAGAAACTTGATAAACTCATTTTATAACAAAACTAATAAGTGAAAAATTATAGGCATGAAACCGTTGATAAGAGAATTGAGAGAAGACTTGCTTTTTGAGATAACAAATTATATTATGAAGAAAATGAAAATATATAAATTTATTTGATGACATTATTGGAACCTTAAGCAAAAGATTGATATTGTTGATAAAACTCAGAAATAGACTCCAAATTCTATAAAAATCTATTATGCAGTAAATGTGAAATTTCATACTAAGAATGTAAAAACTGGCTTCTCACTAGTGCTTGGAAAATTGGACAACTCTGAAGAAAAAAATAATTATTTATTCATTTTAGTCAAAAAGTAAATTCTAGAATAATAGCTACATAAAATGATTCAAGCATAACAAATAATAAAAGTAGACACAACTTCAAAATGTCTTAGAATTATTTAAATGTAATCTGTTATCCTTTCATGTATCTTTATTCCTTGTGTATATTACTGAGCCAGGAGAATAGGGTCTGGAGGCAGGGAACTTAATGCCAGTTCATGCTGAATCCAGGACAAACACCAAGGTCTGGGGACAGAGAATCTGAGGCCAATTCACGCAAACTTCCTAAAGCTAAACCCCATCTCCCCACGCTAAGTAACAAAAGACCATAGACTATTTTCCTACAACCCTCCCCCTTCCACCACGTCTCAGATGGAAAGGGAGAGTGCCTTAGATTGGCCAGGGGCCAAGTAGGGACTATTCCTTCATCTGCACAGAGTGCCAATTAACTTCAGCCTTCAGTTAGTCACATACCAAATCCTTCATCCAGATAAGGGGTAACCGATAGGAACCTCAAAATAAAGGTACTTAAAACCAAGAGAACTTTGTAACTGGGCCCTTGAGCTGCTGGCTCTGGCCCACTCCGACCCCGTGGTGTGCTTTCTCACTTCAATAAATTCCTACTTTTGCTGCTTCATGCCTGTGTATCATTCCTTTGTTACTGTGTTTGTGGGTTTTGTCCAATTTTTTGTTCAAAACCCAAGAACCTGAACAACTTACACTCAAGGCCCTCCTTCTGGTAACATTACCTAGATTAAGCTAGTTTGAAGTGGACACAGATATTTAAAAATTTAAGTTCCTTGGTGTGTGTATTCTAGGACTTTGGGATCTGAAAAGTTTCTAGAAAGTTATCCTACATATTTCATTTTAATTTCAAACACAGGATGTACGATATTGCTCACATATTGGCTAAAATGGTTAGATGTTGACTTTTGCCAATTACATTTGTCAAGAATCCATGAGTTAATTTGCTTATTATTCCACAATCCTAAATATCAAGGAAGTTATTTACATATTTTAAAAATTATATATAATTACTTATCATAATATATGCAACATCAAAGCAGAAGTTTGAATAATGTTTATAATTACATTGAAAAAGTGTGTGATGACTCTGGCGAACCTGACTGAGAAATCTGCATTATTAAAGAACAACTTATTTTAACCAATGAACAGAAAAATACATTGTTATCTTTTCCTATTTTTCTCCTAAAAGAGGGAATCTTAAACTAAGGGTGTTTTTTGTTGTTGTTGTTGTTGTTGCTTCTCTATGTTATGCTTTATTTTTCATAATTGTATCATCCAAGACACGAAATGCAATCGCAGTACATATCCATATCAAAACATTTTACTTTTAATGCAGAACACCACAAAAAAATGCTGTAAGGAAATAAGTTTTGACATCTTTGTCAAATCAAAATTGTAGGTAATTATTTTTAAGTAAGTCTTCTTTTTTATTTTAAAACGGAAGAAAGAAAAGTGGCCACAATTATTCTGCAATGTAAATGTAAAAGTAGTACAGGCCATAATTCCTGGAGTTATCAATTCTCTTCTCTGTGTGATGCAGCAGGAACCAAGCAAATAAAATATTTATGTAAAAATAGAGCTTAGTAAAAGAAACTAAATACAATTCAAGTTATCATATAGAATATTTCAATAATGAACACTAATTTGAATGTTGTGCTGTTTGGTATTCTGTCATAAATATTAAAAATTTATAATACTTGTGCACATAAATGGCATATCTACTATATTTAGGGAGTTGTATATTTCTCAACCTAGTAAAAATCAAAATTTTTGAGAAGTAGCGTAAACACTATCAATGTCATTATAAAACACCACATGGCAACATCGTTTTTACCATGTTTCTAATAGCGACCACTTCAAAAGAGAAAATTTCCCTTTAAAAAATTATTTTTCTTTCCTATGCTACAGACTCACAAGAAAAACAAACTGTATGTTCTTTGAAACATTTTAGAAAGATATCATGGGATGTTTTAAGCAATTTAAAGAAAGACACTGAGAAAAATAAGTCACTAAATGTCTTTTAAAAAAGTACCAGAAGGCCAGGTACGGTGGCTCACGCCTGTGATCCCAACACTGTGGGAGGCCAAGTTGGGCGGATCACGAAGTCAGGGTATCCAGACCATCCTGGCTAACACGGTGAAACCCTGTCTCTACTAAAAATACAAAAACTTAGCTGGGCGTGGTGGCGGACACCTGTATTCCCAGCTACTCGGGAGGCTGAGGCAGGAGACTGGCGTGAACTTGGGAGGCAGAGCTTGCAATGAGCAGAGATCGCGCCACCGCACTCCAGCCTGGGTGACTGAGCGAGAGCGAAACTTCGTTTCAAAAAAAAAAAAAAAAAAAAAAAAAAAAAAAAAAAAAAGTACCAGAAATAATAACTATAGTTAATTTTGATTTTTTTCCTGAAAACAGAAAATCATTTTGAATATATTTTAATGGAAACAAAGCTATCCACAGACTATTTTTCCAACTCAGATGGCTCTGTATTAGAGGCATATGCTTTATTTTATAGAGACTAACAATGGAACAGTTCTTATGTGTATATGTTAACATTTACAAACATACAATACTATATATTAAACCAGAGTTGAAATAACACGGGTTGAAGTTCTGAAACTAGTTCCATCAAAAACAGTAATAAACTTATTGCTTTTGGTAATAATAATAGCAAATAATTATTTGGGGCTTACTATATACAAGATGTAGTTGCTGATGCTTTATGTGTATAAACATGTGTAAGCCTAACAAAAGCCCTATGAGTTGGCACTATTTTTATTAAACCAAGTTCGCTTATGAGAAAGTTGCAATTGAGGCACAGAGGTTAAATTGCCCAAACTTTTACAGCTAATGGAGAAATAACTGAGATACATACGCAACTATGTGGTTCTCTAGTCTATGAACTTTCCACCCCACTAGAAAGTGCACAGTAAACTATGTTTGCCTTGCATGTTTGCAAATCATTCATAAACTCTTCTTTCTCAGTAATGGGTGTGGCCTCATATTACTATGTTTATTTTATTATTCTCTAATGTCAAATAATTCATTTTTATATGCTTATCTCTAATTTTAATTTGGGAAACAACTCTCTCTACATATATATATATATATTTGAGAAATATATATATATTTCTCAAAATCAAAATATATATATATTTGAGGAAATATATATATTTCTCAAAATCAACAAAGCTTGAACAAAGTATTCATTTGTATAAAAAATTACATTGTATAAAAGACAATATTCATAATGCTGATAAAACAAAATTAATAATCCCTAGTCCTTGTGCTGAAAGGATGCTCTTCTAGTACATGTTATTCAACTATCTTAGAATGCGTTCTTCATATTTACCACACTCAGTTCCACTAGACCACGTTTAAAACTCTATTCTTGTTTGATGACATATTTCTTGGCTTCTCTAAGTACCACTAACTCTCCTTTTACTTATGTAAGTGTTATTTTGCATATACATTTTTCTACTTTAAAAAATAATGTTCTGTAATAAGATAATTTAAATAGTATGAAAGTATATGAAATTTTATTTTTATTTCTTAGAAAAAAAACTTCCTCTGCCTTTTTTCTCCCATCTTAATCCAATTCTCATGAGGTAAGGACTCTTCAGAAGTGGATGAGTAGTCTCACAAAAAACAAACCAACTACAAAACATAGCCAAACTTTTAATGTGTACACAAACACATCCATCATAGTATGCATTATAGGGTTGATATTTATTAGCATAGTAGAAAATTATGAGGTAAAAAGTGAGATCAACTAAAATAAGGAATTATCTTGAAGCCCCTAGGAGAGAGCTTTACTGTTAGTTTGTGTGTGTATTTATTTAGTTGAATAAATACATCAATTCACAGTTTTATGAAACACACACACACACCCCAAACACACTTTGACTTGGTTTGAAAGCAGAAATGGTTATAATGCTCATCTCTCTTTACTACCAACAAGGTAATCTGGAGTAAGTTTGTTGAATTTCGACATTTTGAGTTTATCATTTAGGAAATGGTGATGATAGTATTTATGTGAAAAGATATTGAACAATGGCCATTTTTACTTGTAAACTATAAAGACTTTGTGATGGTTAATTTTATGTGTCAACTTAATTGAGCCATGGGATACCTAAACCTCTTATTAAACATTATTCTTGGTGTGCCTGCAAGTCTGTTTCTGTAATAGATTATTATTCTAACAGATGGACTGGTTGAAATAGCTGGCCCTTTGCAGTATAGCTAGGCAGCATCCCACCCATTGAAAGCCTAGGTACAACAAAAAGCAGAGAAAGTTTGGTTTTCCTTTTTTTTTCTTTTTTCTTTTTTGAGACGGAGTCTTGCTCTGCCGCCCAGGCTGGAGTGCAGTAGCCGGCTCTCAGCTCACTGCAAGCTCCGCCTCCCGGGTTCACGCCATTCTCCTGCCTCAGCCTCCCGAGTAGCTGGGACTACAGGCGCCCGTCTCGTCGCCCGGCTAGTTTTTTGTATTTTTTAGTAGAGACGGGGTTTCACCGTATTAGCCAGGATGGTCTCGATCTCCTGACCTCGTGATCCACCCGTCTCGGCCTCCCAAAGTGCTGGGATTACAAGCTTGAGCCACCGCGCCCGGCCTGGTTTTCCCTTCTTTTGACCTGACTGCTTGAGCTAGGACATCGATCATCTCCTGCCCATAGGTCTGAAGTAAAATCTATTTCGTCAACTTCCTTACTCTTCAGCCTTCAGACTATATCACCTGCTTTTCTGGGTCTGCAGCTTGCAGACAGCAAATTGTGGGACTCTTAGCTTCCATAATTGCATGAGCTGAAGTTTCATAATAAATCTCAGGAGTTATATATACATATATATACACACACATATATATACATATATACACACACATATATATATGTATATATATCCTACTGTTTCTGTTTCTCTGGAGAAACCCCAACTAATGCAGAATTCTATAAATGAATATTATACTAACATTTTTAATGTGCTACTACACATTAAATGGAAACATATACTTATGTATAAATAAAATGGTATAATTGATTATAACTATTGTAGTAATATATGCAACACGTACTTATCTGTACCTAGAAGGCTTACTTACAAAATCCAAGGCAACAATTACACAATGCTTTTCTTCTTTAAAATACAGTGCAAGAAATGGTTGTCCTAGTGGATTTTTAAATAAAATCTATCATTCATTCATGGAAATGGCATAATATCAATAAGGCAAACTGTATGCACTTACTGTTCTTGGACTGGTAATTGATTCAAAGCCATTCTCTCATAGTGCCTCATGTAGTCAAAGATTTTTGTTTGTGCTTTAGTGCTGACTGGATTTTGGACTGCATTAGGAGACCTCTGAACAGGAGAAGTTCTTCAAGGATTGCACTCTTGACCTTATTGAGGCCGTGATTTCATCTTGTGACCAGTAGCAATTTTGCAAAACACTCAGTAAGTAATGTCATCTAACATTAATTTAAACATTTGAACCATTATGTATAATTATTATTTGACATAATTTCACCTGCTTATTTTATGGAGAAAGGGATACATAGATAAATAATATTTGAGAGTATTTGAATTTAGGTTTTAGCACAACGACTGCTAACTCAAAGTTGAGATTACAAACCAATGTCTCTATTTTTCATTCAGTTATATTTAGCTCCTATAGAAGGCATCTCTGGAAAAATATTTGTCAGCTACAGTTATTATTCAAAGCTCAACAGAACTGAAATATCAAAAATGTATATTTTTTTCCTGTAAGGTTAATGAATATTTATAAAGTTAATCAAGAATTGATATAATAATTCAGGAAAAATCTGGCATAGGTTCATTTTTTTTGCTTTCAATAATCAAGATTATTCATCAAATTTAAAAGGTAATCACTGAACTATTTATTTCTCAGAGCACAACATGAGAAACTTGAAAATTAAGAAAGCAGATTGAGGAAATTCCACATCTATGAGACCATTATCAATCAACATTAAGGAAAAGAGGACATTACAGTAACAGAGAATGTATGGCATCTTCCACTCACGTGGCTATTCAATCAGGGTATATGCAGCCTTTATCCTGGTTCAGACAATGTGATAGAAAACAGAAACAAAAATTACCTAGGCATAGCTTCTGCCCTCAAGTAACAAACTGTCCAGTAGACAAACTGAAACAGTAAGAAAAATCTTAAAACAGTGAAAACTAACTTAGTGGTTCAAAAATAAGAAATAACTAATTACCTTAAATTTCAGAGCAAGCTTGAATGTATTTTTAACTTAAAAATATGTTAATAAGGCCGGGTGTGGTGGCTCACACCTGTAATTCCAGCACTTTGGGAGGCTGAGGCGGGCAGATCAAGAGGTCAGGAGTTTGAGACCAGCCTGGCCAATATGGTGAAACCCTGTCTCTAATAAAAATACAAAAATTAGCCCCATTGGTGGCACGTGTCTGTAGTCCCAGTTACTCAGGAGGCTAAGGCAGAAGAATCACTTGAAATCTGAAGGCAGAGGTTGCAGTGAGCTGAAATCGTAACACTGCACTTCAGCCTGGGCGACAGAGCGAGCCTCTGAAGAAAGAAGAAAGAAAGAAAAAACGTGTGTGGAAAAGAGCAGGACCTTAGGAAGCTCCTCCATTCTGTCTGGAGAGGATACTTTCATATGTAACATGCCTTAGTC
>NW_016816299.1:1693988-1703649 GCF_001698545.2 Rhinopithecus bieti
TAATAAATAAATAAATAAATTAAAATATTTTAGTTCTTAAATTATAATTTGAATAGATTTCATACAGCTCTCTTAATTATCCTGATAGATTATAGACACTAGTTTGTGGTATTTTATTTTATTCATCTCTAGATTTTTCCATAGCTCCTAGCACAGTGGTTGCAGAAAATGGATACTCAGTAAATATTTCTTAGATGTTAAAGTAATAAAGAATTTATAAATCAAACAGCTATTAAGTGACACTGTGTTTTGTTTTTGTTTTTCTATGAGATTTGATCAGAAGCTTATGGGTTTATTAGTAATTTTTATTAAATTTTAATCATCCTTATCCTTTGTGTTTGCATTTATTTATCAATCATGTGACATAATGATTTTACACTACTTTCTTTGAAAATAAAAGTAATAAAATAGAACTATTATGGAAATTAAATTTTGAGAATACTTGTCCTAGTTCTTTCAACCAAATAAAAACTTCTTCAGAAAACTGTCAGTAAACCAGTTCTGTAATGAATGCTTACTGTGTGCAGGGATTTACTATGCCTTATTATTGTTTGGAGAAAAACATTAAACTCTTCAGAGAGATAAAAATAACACATTTGAAACCTCAATGAGCTATGTATCACAGAATGCAATTACTAAGTAGAAGAGTGCAAAGACATGATTGATCAATCATTGAAAAAATAAGCAGAAAAAATAATTGCAATTGTCTTAAAGATGTACATACACTCTAATTTTGATTTCATATCACATGCATAAAAAGAAATTTGAGATCATCTTGTTATATTTCAGATACATTTGTTGTGAAAATATGTTAAATGATAGTTATTAAGATAATTCTATAATCAAAAAAATTAAAAAAGTTTTTCAAGGCATCCTAAAATGAGGCTGTGTCAATCATAATTCAGCTCCTAACATCACTGAAATGAATACTTCATCTAGAGAGTGGTAGGCAAGAAACTAGTGGTCACGCTCTGCTGTCACGTAAAATTTTCAGTCTTAGATTAAAATAACTTTTACAATGGGAGAAATATTGTTAAGAGTCACAGGCTGACAAAATTGTGTCAGCCCTACAGGGGTGAGTAAAGCCTGTCTCATTATGTTACAATTATTTATTTTGAATGGCTCATATGTAAGTTTTTTGTTTGTTTGTTTCAGATGGAGTCTCACTCTGTCGCCCAGGCTGGAGTACAGTGGCGCCTTCTCAGCTCACTGCAACCTGCTACCCCAGGGTTCTAGTGATTCTCCTACCTCAGCCTCCCGAGTTGCTGGGATTACAGTTGCCTGCCACCACTCTCAGCTAATTTTTTTGCATTTTTAGTAGAGATGGAGTTTTGCCATGTTGGCCAGCCTGGTCTTGAACTGCTGACCTCAGGTGATCCACCTGCCTCAGCCTCCCAAAGTGCTGGGATTACAGGCATGAGCCACCGCACCTGGAAATGTGAGTTTTAAACTGTGCTTACATTCTAATATGGCTGTGCTATGTCTGATCGATAGTTCATCATTTACATAATCAAAATTTGCATTATTTCTAAATTCATCATTTATTGGATGAGTGGAATGAAAGAATCAGCTATGCCTAGTACCTTTCATGCTACATGCATGGATTTTTGCCTTTATGTTCAAAGTTTAGAAAATTGGAAGATATCCTTTTTTAAAATATCATAGCTCTTTTCTTTTTACTTTTTTGTATTTCTAATAATTATCTTTCCATTAAATGTTTCCTCATATCTGAATAATACATACATCATTTAAAAGAAACATACTTTTTCAACTCCATGAAAGATGACAATTTATTTGCAGTAATGTACAAATGTAGAATATTATTAGGTCAGTGCAAAATTAATTGCGGTTTTTGCCTTTACTTTCAATAGGAAAAATCACAACTAATTCTGCACTGAATGATGTTGTAACTAAGAACATCTCAGAGTTTAAACAGAGATTTTTAAAAAATACAATCAGTAAAAAAATTATAATTAAACAGCATTATTTTATGCAAGATAGATAACTTTTTAAAAAGTTATTGAGTTAATACAGCAAAAAACTGAACATATCTAATGTGTACAATTTAATGACTTTGGAAACAGGACTACACCTGTGAAACTATCACTACAATCAGGGTAATGAACAGATCTGTCACCTCCAATAGCGTTATCTTTCCTTTTTGAGTTTTTCTTTTGTTTGGTTCCTTGGTTTATTTTTTATTTTGGTGGTAATAACACTTAAAATGAGATGTACCCTTTTAACAAATGTTTAAGTATACAATATTGAGCTGTCTTGGTTCAGTCGTGCAAGATGAATAAATTCTAGACACCATCTTTTTTTTTTTTCACTTGTTTGTCTTAGCAGATTGACTGCCAGAAATCAATGTGATGAAATTACATATGAGTCATCCTAAGCAACAATATAATTGATGTAGAAAAAGCATTTAATAAAATTCAACAGCCCTTCATGATAAAGGTTTCAACATATTTGGAATAGAAGGAATGTAACTCAACACAATCAAGGTTGTGTATAACAAACCCACAACCAACATATTTTAACAGGGAAAAGTTGAAAGCCTTTCCTCTAAGATACGGAACAAGACAATGATGCCCCCTTTCATCACTTCTGGTCAACATGGTACTGGAATTCCTAGCTATAGCAATTAGGAAAGATAGGGAAATAAAAAACATTCAAGTTGGAAAGGAATAAATAAAATCGTCCCTGTTGACAGGTGACATGATCTTATATATAGAAAACCCGTAAAGACACCAACAAATGTGGTTAGATCTAATAAACGAATTCAGTAAAAGTGTAGGATACAAAATCAACAAACAAAAATTAGTAGCATTTCTATACAGTAATAGCAAATTGTCTCAAAAAGAAATCAAGAAAACAATCCCATTTGTTACAACTACAAAATAAAAGACACTTAGAACCAAATTTAACCAAGGAGGTGAAAGTTCTCCATACTGCAATAACAGTTATATCTATCACTTGTCAAATCTTCTCTTATTTCCATTTTGTTAACCAAAACAGTTTTATTTTTTCATCTGTTTATTTTTTCAATAGTACGCATTCCCTAGAAAATCTGTTATTACCAAAGAATAGAAACTGGAAATCTATTGAAAATTTGTTACAGCGTGACTTTAATTTAATTCAAGTAGAACATTTGATTTATAAGTCATAAATCCATGGAAATTAGACATAATTTGATAGTTTTTAGATAGTATTTTGTGTTTTTTGTAGTCCAACACAGAAGTCATCACCTAAATCCTTTAGAATAAATTCAGAGAAATATTTTATATATTTTTTCCAATTAACATTTAAGAAAAATATTATTAAGCAGATAATATACAAGAAGGTAGGCTACATCCTCTAGTATATGCCAGTTCAAGTAAGCAAATCTGTACCTGAAAGGTACTTAGGTGAATATTGATAGCAATGATGACAAAAATAATAGAGCTCCCACTGACAGAGGAATTAACATGTGACAGTTCTAAGTGCTTTACATGCATTAACTCAAATAACTATGTAGGAGAATGTTATAGTTTATAGTGATATTCAAAATATTTTATAATCTCTATGGTTCATGGAAGAAGCTGCAGTTTCTGCAGGCATGTAGGTAACTCTGATTTAGGCCAGGAGATGGTGCTCATAGGCTCTTTGAGTTCAGAGGGACACTGAGTCTTTTGCCCTCTTGAGTGTTTTGAGTGTTATTATTAGCATTACCACTAGGCATGGAATCAACCTCAAAGTCTCCAAGCCTACCTGAAAGAGGTACCTGTGTTTGCAAACCTTCTCAACCTGGGTGCCACCAGTTAAGTATCAATCTCTTAACCCCTCACACACTAGGACAGGATAACTGAACAGGGGAACCTCAGGAGGCCCATACAGTTATAATTTGCCAACCAATAGAGAATAAAATTACACAGATTGGCCCCGTCATCCCAGTGAATACCATCAGACCATAAGTCCAGGTGATGAATGATGTAAAAAATTTCACACAGTGTATATGAGTTCTGAGAAGAAAGAGTTGATGTCAGAAGATTTTCTTCTAAGGAAAAACCTTTAAATAGATGGTATAAATTGAGTATGAATTAGCAGATGTTTACAAGTTTTCTTTAGAAACAAATTGAGGACAATAGTCTAGTCTGAAATAGTAACATAAGATAACATACACAGACAGAAAACATTAGACAAGTCCTGAAAATACAGAATTTGATTTTGACCTGAGAAGAAGTTACAAGACTTATGAGAAGTATGGCTAAAAGTGTAAGTTGACTCTAAATTGCAGAAAGCCCATAGGTCTTACATAAATAAATCAAAATGTATTTGTAAGGCTGTAGGGAGTCATTAAAAGCAATTGGGATGAGGAGTTCCCTTATTACCACATTACTTATGGAGACAATTTGGCCCTAGGATGTAAGGAGGGTTGAAACCTAGATAAATTAATGTAACAGATACCTAGGATGTAAGGAGGGTTGAAATCTAGATAAATTAATGTAACAGATAACAATATCGACAAAAGTAAGGCAGAATGGAAAAGAAAAGCAGAAATAGATTGGTGAGAATAGAAGAAAAGGTACAGATTCAAGAGATGTTCGGAAAATAATTTCTACTAGCAATTCTGAATTACTTTCATGAGGTTGCTCTACCATCTACTGAGAAGGGTAAGATAAAGACAAATCAAGCAGCCTTCAGGCTGTTATCCCCTTTCAACTAGAATCAACTTCTCTATCATCCATCTTCTGGGGTTCTCAAATATAATTCCTGGTTTATATTTTACATACTCTTGTTAAAATCTTCTTCAAAATTATAAGAGTAAAGATCTACTTGGAAAAATAACAGTTCTCTGATACACATACACATGTACACACATGTGAATAATATTTGCATTGCCCATTAGTATTGTATAAGAATTTGGGAAATTATTAAATGAAGAAGAATAAAACAGTGGCAAGTAAGTTGACCAAACAGGAACAGCTTCGGTCTGCAGCTCCCAGCAAGATCAAAGCAGAAGGCAGGTGATTTCTGCATTTCCAACTGAGGTACCCAGCTCATCTCACTGGGACTGGTTATACAGTGGATGCACCCCACAGAGTGTGAGCCAAAGCAGGGTGGGGTATCACCTCACCCAGGAAGCAAAGGAGTTTGGGGAACTCCCTCCCCTAACCAAGGAAAACTATGAGGGACTGTGCCGTGAGGGACAGTGTTATCCAACCCAGATACTACACTTTTCCCAGAGTGTTTGCAACCTGCAGACCAGGAGATTCCCTTAGGTGCCTACACCACAAGGGCCCTGGGTTTAAAGCATAAAACTGGACAGAAATTTGAGCAGACACCAAACTAGCCGCAGGATTTTTTTTTTTTTTTTTTCCATACCCGAATGGCACCTGGAACACCAGCAAGACAGGACCATTCACTCCCCTGAAAAGGGGGCTGAAGTCAGGGAGCCAAGTGGTCTAACTTAGCGGATCCCACCCTCATGGAGCCCAGCAGGCTAAGATCTACTGGCTTGAAATTCTTGCTGCCAGCACAGCAGTCCGAAGTCGACCTGGGACACTGGAGCTTGGTGGGGGAAGGGGCATCCACCATTACTGAGGCTTGAGTAGGCAATTTTTCTCTCACAGTGTAAGCAAAGCTCGGGAAATTCGCCGGGAAGTTTGACCCAGGGAGAGCCCAGGGCAGCTCAACAAAGCCGCTGTAGCCAGACTGCCTCTCTAGATTCCTCCTCTCTAGGCAGGCCATCTCTGAAAGAAAGGCAGCAGCCCCAGTCAGGGGCTTATAGATAAAACTTCCATTTCCCTGGGATAGAGCACCTGGGGGAAGGTGCAGCTGTGGGCACAGCTTTAGCAGACTTAAATGTTCCTGCCTGCTGGCTTTGAAGAAAGCAGCGGATCTCCCAGCACAGTGCTCAAGCTCTGCTAAGGGACAGACTGCCTCCTCAAGTGGGTCCTTGACCCCTGGGTCTCCTGACTGGGAGATACCTCCAAGCAGGGGTCAACAGACACCCCATACAGGGGAGATCTGGCTGGCATCTGGCAGGTGCCCATCTGGGACGAAGCTTCCTGAGGAAGGAACAGGCAGCAATCTTTGATGATCTGCAGCCACTGCTGGTGACACCCAGGCAGACAGGGTCTGGAGTGGACCTCTAAGAAACTCCAGCAGACCTGCAGCAGAGGGGCCTGACTGTTAAAGGAAAACTAACAAATAGAAAGAAATAGAATCAACATCAACAAAAAGAACATCCAAACAGAAACTACAACCGAAGGTCACCAACATCAAAAAGCAAAGGTCAATAAATCCATGAAGATAAGGAAAAAACAGCACAAAAAGACTGAAAATTCCAAAAACAAAAATGCCTCTTCTCCAAAGGACACAACTCCTCCCTAGCAAATGAACCAAACTGGATGGAGACTGAGTTTGACGAATTCACAGAAGTAGGCTTCAGAAGCTGGGTAGTAACAAACTTCACTGAGCTAAAGGAGCATGCTCTAAACCAATGTGAGGCAGCTAAGAACCTTGAAAAAAAATGTTAGAGGAATTGCTAACTAGAATAAACAGTTTAGAGAACAACATAAATGACCTAATAGAGCTGAAAAACACAGCAAGAGAACTTCATGAAGCATACAGAAGTATCAATAGCCGAATCGATCAAGTGGAAAAAAGGATATCAGTGATTGAAGATTAACTTAATGAAATAAAGAATGAAGACAAGAATAGAGAAAAAAGAATGAAAAGGAATGCTTTAAAGAGATGGTATAAATTGAGTGTGAATTAGCAGATGTTTACAAGTTTTCTTTAGAAACAAATTGAGGAGAGTATTCTAGTCTGAAATAGTAACATAAGATAACATACACAGACAGAAAACATTAGAGAACTCCTGAAAATATGGGATTTGATTTTGACCTGAGAGGAAGTTATAGGACTTATGAGAAGACCTCCAAGAAATTTGGGACTATGTGAAAAGACCAAACCTACATTTGATTGGTGTACGTGAAAGTAACCAGACGAATGGGACCAAGTTGAAAAACACTCTTCAGAATATTATCAAGGAGAACTTCTCCAACCTAGTAAGACAGGCCAATATTCAAATTCAGTAAATAAAGAGAATGCCACAAAGATACTCATCAAGAAGAGCAACCCCCAGACACAAAATTATCAGATTCACCAAGGTTGAAATAAAGGAAAAAAACGTTAAGGGCAGTCAGAGAGAAAAGTCTGGTTACCCACAAAGGGAAGCCCCTCAGACTAATAGCAGATCTCTCTGCAGAAACCCTACAAGCCAGAATAGAGTGGGGGCCAATATTCAACATTCTTAAAGAAAAGATTTTTCAATTTAGAATTTCATATCCAACCAAACTAAACTTCATAAACAAAGGAGAAATGAAATCTTTTACAAACAAGCGAATGCTGAGAGGTTTTGTCACCACTAGTCCTGCCTTACAAGAGCTCCTGAAGGAAGCACTAAATATGGAAAGGAAAAACCGGTACCATCCACTGCAAAAACATACCAAGTTATAAAGACTATTGACACTATGAAGAAACTGCATCAACTAATAGGCAAAATAACCAGCTAGCATCATACTGACAGGATCATATTCATAAATAACAATATTAACCTTAAATGTAAATGGCCTAAATGTCCCAATTAAAAGATACAGACTAGCAAATTGAATAAAGAGTCAAGACCCATCCATGTGTTGTATTCAGGAGATGCATCAAAGGTGCAAAGACATACATAGGCTCAAAATAAAGGGATGGAGGAATATTTACCAAGCAAATGGAAAGCAAAAAAAAGCAGGGGTTGCAATCCTAGTCTCTGATAAAACAGACTTTAAACCAACAAAGATCACAAAAGATAAAGAAGGGCATTACATAATGGTAAAGGGATCAATGCAATGAGAAGAGCTAACTATCCTAAATATATATGCACCTAAAACAGGAGCACCCAGATTCACAAAGCAAGTTCTTAGATACCTACAAAGAGACTTAGATTCCCACACAATAATAGTGGGAGACATTAATATCCCACTGTCAATATTAGATCAACGAGACAGAAAATTAACAAGGATATTCAGGACTTGAACTCAGCTCTAGACCAAGTTGTTCTAATAGACATCTACAGAACTCTCCACCCCAAATCATCAGAATATACATTCTTCTCAGCACTACTTCACACTTATTCTAAATTTGGCCACATAATTGGAAGTAAAACACTCCTCAGCAAATGCAAAACAATGGAAATCAAATCATAACAAATAGTCTCTCAGACCACAGTGGAATCAAATTAGAATTCAGGATTAAGAAACTCACTCAAAACCACATAACTACATGGAAACTGAACAACCTGCTCCTGAATGACTACTATGTGAAGAATGAAATTAAGACAGAAATAAATAAGTTCTTTGAAACCAATGAGAACAAAGACATAATGTACCAGAATCTCTGGGACACAGCTAAAGCAGTGTTTGCAGGGAAATTAATAGCTCTAAATGTCCACAGGAGAAAGCAGGAAAAATCTGAAATTGACACCCTAACATCACAATTAAAAGAACCAGAGAAATAAGAGCAAGCAAATTCAAAAGCTAGCAGAAGACAAGAAATAACTAAGATCAAAGCATAACTGAAGGACACAGAGACACAAAAAACCCTTCAAAAAATCAGTGAAACCAGAAGCTGGTTTTTTGAAAAGATTAACAGAATAGATTGGCTATTAGCTAGACTAATAAAGAAGAAAAGAGAGAAGAATCAAATAGGCACAATAAAAATGATAAAGGGGATATCACCATTGATCCAACAGAAATGCAAACTACCAACAGAGAATACTATAAACACCTCTACACAAATAAACTAGAAAATCTAGAAGAAATGGATAAATCCCTGGACACCCACACCCTCCTAAAGAATAAACCAGGAAGAAATTGAATCCCTGAATAGACCAATGACAAGTTCTGAAATTGAGGCAGTAATTAGTAGTTTACCAACCAAAAAAGGCCCAGAACCAGATGGATTCACAACCAAATTCTAGCAGAGTTACAAAGAGTAGCTGGTACCGTTTCCTTTTGAAACTATTCCGAACCATAGAAAAAGACAGACTCCTCCCTAACTCATTCTACGAAGCCAGTATCATTCTGATACCAAACCTGGCAGAGACACAACAAAAAAAGAAAATTTCAGGCCGATACCCCTGATGAACATTGATGCAAATATCCTCAGTAAAAATACTGGGAAACTGAATCCAGCAGCACATCAAAAAGCTTATCCAGCAAGATCAAGTCGACTTCATCCCTGGGATGCAAGGCTGATTCAACATACGCAAATCAATAAACATAATTCTTCACATAAACAGAACCAATGACCAAAAACCACAAGATGATTTCAACAGATGCAGAAAAGGCCTTCAATAAAATTCAACACCCCTTCATACTAAAAACTCTCAATAAACTAGGTATTGATGGAATGTATCTAAAATAATAAGAGCTATTTATGACAAACCCAGAGCCAATATCACAATGAATTGGTAAAAGCTGGAAAAATTACCTTTGAAAACCCGCACAAGACAAGGATGCCCTCTCTCACTACTCCTATTCAGCATAGTATTGGAAGTTTTGACAGGGCAATCAGGCAAGAGAAATAAATAAAGGATATTCAAATAGGAAGAGAGGAAGTCAAATTG
>NW_016816299.1:1703777-1710180 GCF_001698545.2 Rhinopithecus bieti
AAGAATCAATATTGTGAAAATGGCCATAATTCCCAAAGTAATTTATAGATTCAATGCTATCCCCATCAAGCTACCATTGACTTTCTTCACAGAATGAGAGATAACTACTTTAAATTTCATATGGATACAAAGAAGAGCCTGTATAGCCAAGACAAACTTATGCAAAAAGACCAAAGCTGGAGGTATCATGCTACCTGACCTCAAACTGTACTACAAGGCTACAGTAACCAAAACATCATGGTACTGATACAAAAACAGATATATAGACAAATGGAACAGAACAGAGGCCTAAGAAATAATACCACACATCTACAACCATCTGATTTTTGACAAACCTGACAAAAACAAGAAATGGGGACAGGATTCCCTATTTAATAAATGGTGTTGGGCGAACTGGCTAGCCCTGTGCAGAAAACTGAAACTGGACCCCTTCCTTACACCTTATAAAAAATTAACTCAAGATGCATTAAAGAATTAAACATAAGATGTAAAACTATAAAAACCCTAGAAGAAATCCGAGGCAATACCATTCATAAGCACTGGCAAACACTTCATGATTAAAATACCAAAAGCAATGGCAACAAAAACCAAAATTGACAAATGGGATCTAATTAAACTAAAGAGTTTCTGCACTGCAAAAGAAACTAGCATCAGAGTGAGCAGGCAACCTATAGAATGGGAGAAAATTTTTGCAATCTATGTGACAAAGGGCTAAGATCCAGAACCTACAAGGAACTTAAACAAATTTACAAGAAAAAAAAAAAAAAACCCCATTGAAAAGTGGGTGAAGAGTATGAATAGACACTTCTCAAAAGAAGACATTTATGTGACCAACAAACATTTTAAAAGCTCATCCTCACTGGTTATTAGAGAAATGCAAATCCAAATCACAGTGATATACCATCTCACACCAGTTAGAATGGAGATCATTAAAAAGTCAGGAACCAGTAGATGCTGGAGAGGATGTGGAGAAATAGGAACACTTTTACACTGTTGGTGGGAGTGTAAATTAGTTCAACCATTGTGGAAGACACTGTGGCCATTCCTCAAAGACCTAGAACCTGAAATACCATTTGATTCAGCAATCCCATTACTGGGTATATACCCAAAGGATTATAAATCATTCTACTACAAAGATACATACACACATATGTTTATTGCAGCACTATTCACAAGAGCAAAGACTTGGAAGCAACTCAAATGCCCATCAATGATAGATTGGATAAAGAAAGTGTGGCACATATGCACCACAGAATACTATGCAGCCATAAAAAAAGGATGAGTTCATATCCTTTTTAGGAACATGGATGAGGCTGGAAACCATAATTCTCAGGAAACTAACACAAAAACAGAAAACCAAACACTGCATTCTCTCATTCATAAGTGAGAGTTGAACAACAAGAACACATGGACACAAGAAGAGGAGCATCACACACTGGGGCCTGTTGGGGGATGGGGGACTAGGGAAGGGATAGCATTAGGAGAAATAACTAATGTAGATGACGGGCTGATGGATGTGGGAAACCACCATGGCACATGTATACCTATGTAACAAACCTGCACATTCTACACATGTATCCGATAACTTAAAGTATAATAATAAAAATAGAAATAAGACAGAAGATGAAAAAATGTTGGAAACCAAATGAAAAACAACATAATTGAGAAAATTATGAAAAAACAAATTACAGAATTTATGAGAAAAAGCTACCTAATAAGGGAAAAGTAATTATTTGATTTGGGATATATCGGTTTATGGTGCTTCAAGGAAGCACACAACATGGGTAAGATATTAGAGCTGAATATATGAAATTTGTTATTCCTTTTGAAATGATATATGAAATCATGAGAGCATAAATTGGTCCAGAGATTAAAACAAACAAACAAACAAACAAACAAACAAAAAAAAAAAAAACATATAGGAAGAGGAAAGGTGCCCCAACACAGAACAGAACTTTAATCTAACACTTACCACTTCAGTTCAGTCCAAGTAGGACAGATAGGAAAAACTGAAAGACAGAAACCATCATTGCCACATGGGAACAACATCTAGAACATCTAGACTACTTAGTATGGAGTTCCTTGAATGTTTTTAAGTTGGAGAGAGGTTCTCTGTACTGTTAATAGCAAACGATAAAGATAGAGTAACCTTTAAAAGTGGCGATGGATTTAGTTTTTGAAAGATTAGGTTGGCCAGGCACAGTGGCTCAAGGCTATAATCCCAGCACTTTAGGAGGCCGAGGCAGGCTGATCATGAGGTCAGGACATCCAGACCATCCTGCCTAACACAGTGAAACCCTGACTCTACTAAAAATACAAAAAATTAGACAGGCGTGGTGGTGGGCACCTGTAGTCCCAGCTACTCGGGAGGCTGAGGCAGGAGAATGGCATGAACTCGGGAGGCGGAGCTTGCAGTGAGCCAAGATCGCACCACTTGACCCCAGCCTGGGTGACAGAGCGAGACCCCGAGTCAAAAAAAAAGATTAATTTCAGTCAGATGATGTGTGAAGATCATTAAGGTGGCCAAGTAACAAGAGCAGGTTCAGGGAGAGGTCACAAAGATTACTATTTCAGGACCTCTAACACAAAAAGGTAAGAAAAGAAAGATTTCAATAAGTCTGTAGGATATTAAAACAACATTGTGTGTGTGTTGTTGCCGTTGTTTTAAAGACCAGAGAAGATATCGGTATATATTCTTAGTCTATAGGAATTACTAATATAGATGGAGAAGGAGATAGATTATAGATGGAGCACATTTAAAGGAATAATGCAAGAGCAAGATCTCTAGGGTTTGGAAAAACTTAGGATATAGAGCACACATGAAGGGTTACTTTCAGCAAATAAAACAAAAAGAAATCCTAGATTTAATGGAGGTATGTAATATTTCACATGCAGGCATCATTTTCAGTAAAGGGGAAGAGAACGTGTGTTGAGACTATGAACGGACAATAAAGCAGGGTCAGAAATTTGTACAATTGGCAATGTTTTGAAGATCTACTGTTTAATAAATAATAAATAATTTAAATTTGAATTAAAAGGTTACTTTTTATTGAATAACCTGTACATTACCGTAGAACTGAGGATATAGTTATATCAGGTAGAAAACAAATCTAGACTTAAGTAAGGAAACACTTCACTTGAAAATACTATTACAGTAAGGGAAGAGGAATAGTTGCAGTAAGAACAAAAGTCTGACCATAAGATCTGCAAGCACCTTCAAGTCAGGCATAGGGACTTTTCTTTTATGGGGAGTAGGAAATAAGACTAGACAGAACCAGGTGTGGGGGTGCTGGATGAGCAGATGGTGAGATCAGACAATTGAGGGAATGCTTTTCCCTGAGCTCAGATGATTCTCAGGAGGGGCCATTAACGAGAGATGATGCCACATTCCAATGCCTGCCCAAGGTGGGTCAAGGTTAGGGGCCTATGGGAAAAGAGGACATCTGACTAAATTTTGGTCAAGACAAGTTAGAGAGCATTTTGTCCAGATGGCTCAGTGAGACAAACTGTTTAGCTAATCGTTGATGAGAAAAATAATGACATTGCTGGGGGGGTGTTGTGTCTGTCCCTATCACAGGCTACCCAGGGGATCATCTGAGAGTCTTATCTAAGTCGTATGGGGAAAAATATCTCTTTGCAAAAAGCTGTTTCCAGACACAAAACGGTGAAATGATTTCTTAACTGTTTCTGTTTTCCAGGAGCACAGGACTCAGGTAAAGATCAACACTGTCAGTTATCATTGTTTCTACTTGAGTCTCTCGATGTCACTGAATTAACCAAAAGGAATGGAGAAAATGGGACCTGTGCAGTGTTGGAGAATGGCAAAATGAAAGTAATGTACACTCAGACGGGCCCAAGTTTTTCCACTGTTAAGTGATTATAACTGAATGGCCCCCTCTAGGGACAATGATAGAGAACAGGTTTCATTCCAAATGAAAGCAATCTCAACCACTATATAAGCCTTGCATATTAATTATTTAAATTCAGTTGGTGTGAGTGTGCATATATGTGTGTGTCAAAGTCAAAGCTAATTTTAATTGAATTTTTCTCAATTTTATTCTGCAGCAGTGGAAGACCTAGTCATTCAGAGTACATATGAAATGTCAGTGGTAGATAAAATTAAGTTGCTCTCTGACTGCAGCCTGCGATTCATGTGTCTTTAATGTAACAGTTATAGGCTTCAGTTTTGGTCATTGATCAGGATTTGTCAATATTGTCAATATGGGGATTAGAGAGATGACTGCAAGGTGATACATGTAAGTAATCGAATGTAGCAAAGGACATAATGTAATCAATGATGGTGTATCAGTCAGTGTCCAAAGATAAATGAGATAGTACATTGTTGGGTACTATGAAGCTATTTTAACAAAAGGGAGATTTGCAAAGTTAGGGTCATGGTGAAGGAACATTCTGAATTACACCTAAGCCTGAAAAGATCAGAAAAAAACATTGTTTTGGGAGCCTGAAGGTAGACCTATTGAGTGGAAAGCTCAGCTGGCCATACCTATGATAGAGTCAACCAGCAGGGCATATCCCTGGAGTAGAGAAACAGGGAAATCAACTACTTCACCTCCTTCTCCAGCATCTTTCACTAACCTAGCATACTTTTTATCCTGTAACCCAACCAGAAGCTAAAGAGTAAGAGTATCTGTTGATGATCCCATATCCTGGCACAGAGTAGACTACATAAAGGTAAGAGTGGATCTAGAAGTACAAGTAAAAGATTTCCGACTTTGGGGGGACAGGGAGTTAGGATTAGAAAAATGGCTAACTGATTTTTTGTCTGTTTGTTAAATATGAGAGTCACATGACTTTAAGTTGAATGTGCTGTTTGACTCCAATGCATTATCATCAAACTTTCCATTTTATTTATTTATTTATTTATTTATTTATTTATTTATTTATTTTTTTATTTATAAGAGACACAGTATTACTCTGTCACCCAGGCTGGAGTACAGTGGTGCAATCTCGGCTCACTGCAACCTCTGCCTCCCGTTTCAAGTGATTCTAATGCCTCAACCTCCCGAGTAGCTGGGACTACACATGCGCACCACTATACCTAGCTAATTTTGTATTATTAGTAGAGATGAGGTTTCACCATATTGGCTAGGCTGGTCCCAAACGTCTGGCCTCAAGTGATTCACCTGTCTTTACAGGCATGAGCCACCTCACCAAACTATTCAGAAGGACTCACATGAAGACAGAAAACTTTGCAATATCATTTGTGACGTAACACCAAATTTCGGAAGAAATTCCCCCTAACCTCGAGGCAAGTGGAGTGAGAATGAAGGAAACCTGTCTCAGATTTGTCTCATTGCATACCAGGTTTTAAATACTGAAATAGAGAGAAAAATGAACATTCTGAGAGCCACTTTATCTGCTCTTATTTAAGGCATTCTAAGCCTATATCAAGCAAAAATACGCTCCTGTATCTCAAGGACATTATAAGAAATGGAATATTAGTTTATTCCTTAATCTAAACTCTCCCTGTACACCTTGACAGCATTTCCTAGTAATGTTGGAGATGTGAGGGTTTTGGTTGCATAAGAGGGTGTCAGAGAGAGTATCAATCTGGAAAAGTAAAGAAAGAAATGATTGTGAATTTATAGTCAAAGGGACCATTATTATTTTCTTCCTTAGGATGAGGATTTGCTAATTACATAGGATAGCAGAATACAGGCTCAACAGGAATCTACACATGTTGTTTTATTTGAATACAGTTGGGTCAGTGAAGAGTTGATTACAAGGGAGAAATAGCAACAAAATGATGCTTGTTTACTGATTATTGACACTAATACAAATATCTCAGTCTTTGAAAAAATATAAAAGAAGTTAATAAAACAAATGCATAGAAGGTTTTAATAGTTTAACATGTCTAACATAATGGAAAATGTAAAATTAGTAACAAAATACGGAAAATAAAACTTTTCCAAAGCCCTGATGATATTCACAAAATTTAGTTTATAGTAGTTTCAAAGAAATATCAAGGGTGAATAAAAATGTTTAAATTATTTCACCATAATTCAAGAATATTAGCAAATAGTAACAAAATTACTTTCACATATTTTGTATTTTGAAAACCTAATAAAAACTGGCAATGCATTTAGATGATATTTAGTAAATAAAAGAAACAACATTTAGGAGAGAGACATAACTGTCATCAGAGAAAAAAAATCATTTCTTAAAAATAATTTTTCATAAATCAAAAAGTAAATATGAGTGAAATAATTGACTTTAAGAATTAAAATAATCATAAAATATATGCTAAGAAAACAAATATATAAGCAACATAGCAAAAATGACTCATTAATATATAAATATTAACATCTAATAATGATAAAAAATATTTTGTTCATAGTATGTATGTATGTATGTATGTATGTATTTTATTTATTTTTTTTTT
>NW_016816299.1:1711609-1713176 GCF_001698545.2 Rhinopithecus bieti
ACATTTATTCTCTTTGTAATTTATTATATTTACTTTATCATACAAACTACATTTTATTTTTCAACTTGCAGAAGATATATTTAAAATAGTTTAAAATAACATTCTTTTAGGAATATACAAATTGATATGTAGTTATATGAAATTCTTAAAAATTTGTCACAGGATACAATTCTCATTCTTTAAAACAAATCTCAAGATGAAAAATGTTTCTATTTTATTCCTGCTGCTGTTATGTTTATTAATTTCTGGTGATACTGCAGTTTTATTAGTAGTGTTACTTTATGTTCTATTTTCACTGGAATTTTCATGGAAATAATGCAGCAGTACTTCTTATTCCTTAAAAGTATAAATGTATACAGAAGTACATGACCAGTGAAAGTTTCCTCATTTTTATCATGGAGAGGCACACTCATTTCTTCTCTTTAAAATGTTTTTCTCTACCCATCCCTCTTTCATGAATAAATGTGAGAATTTAGCCATCCATCTTTCTTTTATTAACAACACTGCCTCTGAAATGCTAGAGATTTCTATTACCTTTAGTCTTTCGTACTATTTAGTTGCAAAGTTTTAAGTCGGGCACTGGACTAAGGCAAGGCAATTGTTAAAAGTGTGGGTATCAGATGATGACTGAAAGGAACCAGATTAGATCCAGGAGGATTGCATCTTACTTCTCCTCGTTGTTGCCATATTAATTTTCCTGAGCACCATTTTAATATATGTTTTTTGATGAATATATTTCTATTTTCTCAGAAGGAAAGAACAAAGCTCCTGCAGTTCATTTTTAACCTATATTTTGAATTTTATCTCTAGCACTCATCTTTAAAACACAAAGCCCCAAAACCAAGGTCAACTATTCATCATTTCTTTTTCTCTTTATATCTCTCCCCCCCCTTTTTTTTTTTGCAACGTATGTTTACTTTTTTCCCAGTGATGTGCTTTTCCACCATTTTCTTTTGTCTGAAAACGTTATGTTTCTGAAGTTCTATTTAAATATAACACCTTTTCTAAGGTCTTTCCAAGCAGGTGCTCCATTTAGGAAAGCAAACATACCAACAAGCAAATCTCTCTCATATACATCCCGCTCCCAGGTCTTTATCCACAAATGGCTCAGTTCAATTATCACTTAACGCTTATGTTATATTTTGCTGCCCATATGCATGCCTTTCCACGAAGCACAAAGAACCTACTTGATCTTTATTTACATTCTTTTCAGTTATTATAAATAATTGTTGTAGTGAAATCATACTAACACAAATAATAAATAGCAAATATTTGTCAAATAAATGAATAATGTAATTAATTGCATGCTGGCCTCTTAAGGAACTCGAGGCTATTTCATAAACGATATTGTCTATTCACTGGGGACAAATTGCTCTTTAAATGCTGCCAACATTTTCTTTCTGCGCAGTAAGAGATTGAATTTGGCTCTGCTTCAACAGGCCACTTGCCTATGCAAATGTAAAGCTCAAATATTATTCTGAAGTAAAGAGCTCTACTGCTCCACATTATACATGGTATAATGTAAAACACTGTTTTTTGATTTTTTTTTTTTTTTTTTTTTTTTTTT
>NW_016816299.1:1713482-1730786 GCF_001698545.2 Rhinopithecus bieti
TTTTTTTTTTTTTTTTTTTTTTTTTAACGGGCCTGAGTCTCAAGGAAGAGACCTGAAAGGTTATTGGGTGGAATAGCAAAATAAGAGAATTTTTTTTTTCTCACTGTTCTTGGGCTGGGGTGGTAGGCAGGTGGGATTTGGCTACATGGAATCCAGAAGGATTGAACATAAGAATGTTCCTATCCATGAGATATAAATTATCTCCTGAAATATGGTGTCAATAATAAAAGAGATACTTGGCTAGATTCCTCAGAGTGTAAGGCATGGCCAAAGGAATGCAGGAGCAGTGTCATCTGTAAAGTGATATTAAGTTATCCTTTCACCATGACTAAGCCAAAAATATAAGGAATCCAGAGAATATACTGTTCTTTACATTGTTTAAATTATCATATCACAATTTCTCTCAATTCAGAGTCATTAAAAGTCTGAGATCTCCATTGATGTTCTCAGATGAATCCTGCTAGTAGAAAACTAATACTTTGTTAATCCATTGAATTTCTTATTTGACTTTGACTTACGAAGTCTTAGAAATAAATTTTGGATTTAAATACCAGAACTATCCAAAGCCAAGTCTTTTTTCTTGCCTTACTATTTAAGAATTACCTTTACATTGTAGCTAATTATTTTGCTGCCTTTATGAGAAATTTTTAAGTATTAGAATACATAAAATACGTTTTCTTAATATGCCACTGCTAATATTTTTAAGAGGATAGTTTGTAAATAAACCTATACATATACTTATATATAGTATAGATATTTATTTGCATACGCTATTTTGTTTGGATCTTAAGGCCTTTCCATATACCATTTTGTTTAGATCTTAATTAAGGTCATCAAAGGAAAGACAATACCCAGTATGAAAATTCCTATGAATTATCTTGCAATAATGAATTGCTAGAAAATGTTCTGGCTTTTTTCTTTCTTTCAGTCATTACATCTAATTTTTCAAGGTGTCCTGTAGAATCTATGTGAAAAGCTTCTCTTGAACATGCCTGCTGTTTTTTCATTCTGATAATTCTTGCCCTAATTAAGGCACTATTATGTATATCTGGAATACTTAAAGAGTTTCCTAAAACGTCCTCTCAAATTTTTATTCCCCAATAATCCCTTATCCTCATCCCTTATCCTCATGATAGTCAAAACAATCATTTTAAAACATAAATCATATCATATAACTCACTTTCTTAAGATCATGT
Organism: Rhinopithecus bieti; assembly: GCF_001698545.2. Classification (NCBI taxonomy): domain Eukaryota; kingdom Metazoa; phylum Chordata; class Mammalia; order Primates; family Cercopithecidae; genus Rhinopithecus; species Rhinopithecus bieti. Next base: position 1,714,679 of record NW_016816299.1, read on the forward strand.
ATGTTTTCATATTACATTTGGAATCAAATGATGACTCTACTTGGCTTTTAGCATTAGAAATATCTAATGTAAATTACAAGTTAATGGGTGCAGCAAACCAACATGGCATATGTATACCTATGTAACAAACCTGCATGTTGTACACATGTACCCTAGAATTTAAAGTATAATGAAAATAAATGAACAAATAAATAAACAAATAAACAGGGAAAAAAAACAAACAAATATGGTTCCTGTAACTTTCTGTGACTAGGCTTACCATTCTTCTCCGGCCAGCCCTGTAATAGTCCTACCACCCAGGCCTTTTTAATTCCTTGAATTAAAAAGAACTAGTTGAACACTTTGTTCTACCTGGTTGACTTCCTTCTTCCTGCAATTATCTCCCCCACTTTCTAAAATTATCTCCCCTACTTTAGTTCTGATACTAAAAGGTTGTTTTTTTTTCTTATTGTTTATATCGTAATTTAAATGTAGCCCTCTTAAAAAGTGTCTCCTTGGTCATCAAATCTAAAGTTGGCCTCTCAAACACACACCTTGACATCTCTAAATATTAATTATTATATTTAAGTTATTACTCTTCGATTTTTTCTTTGTGGATCCATTAAGTCATCGATGCATACATTGATACACACATCTGTATATTTCCATTCATTTATTCATTCATTTTATTATCATCACCCATCTAAAATTCAAGCTCAATGAATAAAGAAACTCCATTGATCACTTCATTGTTGTTATTACCTTGGCTTATGTTTGTATCTGGTGTTTGTATTAGTCTGGGTTCAGAGAAAGAAAATGAATTTTCAAAATTATACATATATTTATATACATATATGTGTGTGTGTATATATATATGTGTGTGTGTGTGTATATATATATATATAGAGAGAGAGAGGTGAAGGAATTGTCTCATATTATTATGCCAAATCCCAAGATCTACAGGGTGAATCAGTAATCTGGGGGCCTAGGAAAGCGAATGGGGTAGCGCCAGTCTGATCTGTAGACCTCAGAACCAGAAGAGCACGTGGTAGAATTCCAGTCTAAAGGCCAGCAAGCTCCTAACCCAGAAGGGCCTGTGTTCCAGTTTGAGTCTGGAAACAGAACAAAAGCTGATGTCCTAAATCAGAGGTTACCAAGCAGGAAGAATTATCTTAATTAGGGGTAGAATCAGACTCTTTGTTCTATTCCAGTCTTCAAATGATTAAATGAGGACCACTCATATTATGAGGACAATTTACTTAATTTAAGCCACCAATTTAAATGTTGAATTTCATAAAAGAAACATCCATACAGAAAGTAACCAGAATAATGTTTGTCAAAGTATCTGGAAATCCCATGGCCCAATCAACTTAACACCTCAAATTAGCCATCACAGTATTCAACAAATAAATGTTAAACAACTCTTCAATAAGCCAGTCACTTATTATTACTTTGCATACATTATCTCAACTAATCTTCATTACAGACTTATCTGGTAGTGACTGGTATTGTGCATGTTCTTACTATGTGAGGAATCTGAGTTTAGGAGAGTAAAGAAAACTTGTGCAATTGCATATATATGTAGTTATTGATTTCCTTTTAGAAAAATAAAATAAAACGTATGCATGACCTTGGGGCATAAATTTTGACCTATTCCATAAACTATACTCCTTAATATAATTATTAGTTAGTTATATAATAACATTAGTTAAAGGTATATTATAATCCTCTATTCAGACATATATCTCCCTTTCGCCACTTCTAGCCTTATTTCAATTAAAATCTGAATTCTACTTTCATAGTCAATACTTGCTAAGATACTTAACACGAGTCTTCTAATTCACATTCAAGAGAACTCAGAATAATGTACTGGCATTTTCTGAGTTTCTTAGCTGAGAAATGGTTAGCACTCAAAGTTTAATTTTGAATTTTATGTGTTTTTTAAGTAATTATCATGCAATTGAGACTCATCGATATTGACATCTGTTTGGATGGCTTCATGATATATTTCTTAAGAGTACCACAGTTTTACTCTCTAGACCTTCATGTCCAGACCTGTAGCATAAATCCAAATTTTGCAATTGCAGACAGTGTTGCCGTGAACATGTTTCTCTGTAATTCCCACGTACCTTTGAATGGGGTTCATACGCCCTTAGGAAATATTGTATAGGCTGTAGACTGCAAATGAAACACCTGAAAATATATAAATCTTCTTGTGTATGCTTCATGTGAACTTGTCTGAGAAATGAGTACCCATGCATTATCAAATTCTCACAAATGTGTGAATGCAAAATGTTTAAGTATCTAGAAAGCAAATGTCTCAGTTACAGCTTCTCAAAGTTTCCAATATTAAAAAATATTGACAGTTTTCCAGATTGGCTTTATTTATTTGCATTACTTTTTGAAAGGGTACGCCTCCATAAAGTTAATATCATATTTTGAAATATGATTGAAGAAATGGTATCTTATTAATTTTCTCTTCTCTATTTACTTAGGAGACTAAATATCCACAAGAGTATTTTTATTATGTACATACATCTTATTGAAAATGGATTATTTTATAGTAACTTTGCATAAATGGTCACTCTGAATCTATGCCATTTGCAGTTTACTTCCATTGTGGGTGAAAAGTAGGTCCAAACAGTGAGTTAGACCACACATTGGCTAATTGAGTGAGAGTAGCAGTAATGCTGATGGTTCTATGTCTAAATCTCAGGAAATCCAGTGTGTTTTGCTTGCCTGTTATGCCTTCATCATCTTCATTAGAAATATGCCCAGGCTGGTCTCCAGAGCTGAAAAAGGGTAAAAGCTACATGAAGCAAGGCTGCCCCAGTTAAGCATCTTCATTTAGCAAAGCCAACCTTGAATGAGGCCTTCAGCCTACCTCTAGATGCATAAGCCAGGCCATGCACAGAAACCTGAGTGATCCCAGGTGAGACATGCAAAGTAACAGCCCTGTGATTGCTGAGATATAGTAATTATTTTCCTTAAGTTACCAGAATTGAAGGTGGTTTGTCAGACAGCAATAGTTAAAGGTTATGTAATATATAGCAATACAAGTAATTTGTACTAGAAAATTTTTTTAAATCCCTTTTAATATTCTATGAAATTTTCATTTGAATAATAACATGCTTTAACATTTACGTATTACTATTTTTTTCTTTTTTTTCTTCTTTTTTTTTTTTTTTGCTTGAACAAAACTTGGAGTAGTTAATTTTCTGTCAAGTTTATAATATTAGATGTTATGATATAAACTATATTTTAATTATACAAGTATAAACTGATGCCCTGGGATATCAATTGTCAAATTGTTATAAGTAATTGAGCATAATTTTTAAACACACACACATGAAAATACACGAAGACCTAATTTCTGAAAACAGGCCAGGGAGCGAAATAAAAGTTATTTTAACTCTTAAGGATTTTCATGCAATGAATGAGAACACTATTTATTTTTTATCTTCATTTTAGTTACATAACATTAACATGCACAGAATTTTAAAATTAAAAGAAAATAATTTTAAAGAAAATACACCATTTAGTAGATCTCTGTGATTTCATCTGTACAAGCAGATAATAATTTGTCCTTTTCTTTTGCTTTAACTATATTATTTCCAATTTATTTTTCCATGAACTCTCAATATTTTAAAATAATCAACATAATAATTTACTAGTTAATGACACATTCAATCAATAAAATGTTTATACAGACAATTATCTTTGGGACATGTGAAAAAAATAATAATATTAGCCAGGCCTGGTCACTCACACCTGTAATACCAGGACTTTGGGAGGCTAAGACCAGAGGATGACTTGAGACTGGGATTTGAGACCAGCCTGAGCAACATAGCAAGATCCTGTGTCTACAAAAGAAAATTTAAAATTTGCCAGGCATGGTGGTGCATGCCTTTATTTCTAGCTACTCAATACTTGGGAAGCTGAGGTGGGAGGACAGCTTGAGCCCAGGAGTTTGAGGCTGCAATGAGCTGTGATGTTTACTGCACTGTACTCCACCCTGAGCAACAGACAGAGGCCTTACCTCTCTCTCTCTCTCTCTCTCTCTCTCTCTCTCTCTCTCTATATATATATATATGTGTGTGTGTGTGTGTGTATAAATATAGAAATTTTTTCAAGCATATTTCAAAATATTTCAAAAATATTGAAAGTATTAAAACACTTTCTTTTTTTTTTTTTTTTTTTTTTTTTTTTTAGACAGAGTCTCGCTCTGTCGCCCAGGCTGGAGTGCAGTGGCCGGATCTCAGCTCACTGCAAGCTCCGCCTCCCGGGTTTACGCCATTCTCCTGCCTCAGCCTCCCGAGTAGCTGGGGCTACAGGCGCCCGCCACCTCGCCCGGCTAGTTTTTTGTATTTTTTTTTTTTTTAGTAGAGACGAGGTTTCACCGTGTTAGCCAGGAGGGTCTCGATCTCCTGACCTCGTGATCCGCCCGTCTCGGCCTCCCAAAAGTGCTGGGATTACAGGCTTGAGCCACCGCGCCCGGCCTAAAACACTTTCAATAGTGAAACTATCCCTTAAACTGCATCACAGTCACAGCATTTAACAGAAAGATATTTAAAATAATAATGTCTTCATATGCCATAGTATAGAAGAGCTAGACATGTTTAACATTTGACTTTGTGTGTGAATATGAGTGTGTTTGTTTTCTCAGTTAATTCTATATATTAACAGACATATATTAAAAATTAAAATGAAAAGTAAAAGTAAAATAGACATTATATACCTATCCCTCATACTTTTCAGGGTTTTAAAATAGTTTTATATCCTAGGTCTACCATTTCATAATTCTAATACATTCACATTGCTCATGTCATAATTAGAATAAAATGACATAAATATGTCACAGTTTATGTAACAGCTAACAGTGTTCATTAATTTTGTCAGTACATTTTATGTAATCATATAAATTGTGTTAATTGAGCACTGGAATTGTATTATTTACTGCTGATGATTGTTTTATAGTGGCTGTCAGTTATCATAGGATATAATTAAGATTTACCTGGACTGATTTAGAAATTGTGAATTCTAAATGTCATACCCAGCACTAAAATACAAAAATACGTAGCCAGTTTAAAAGTAGCTGAAAAGCAATTATTATTATTATTATTATTTTGGAGACGGAGTCTTGCTCTGTCACCCAGGCTGGAGTACAGTGGCCGGATCTCAGCTCACTGCAAGCTCCGCCTCCCAGGTTTATGCCATTCTCCTGCCTCGGCCTCCCGAGTAGCTGGGACTACAGGCGCCCACCACCTCGCCCGGCTAGTTTTTTGTATTTTTTAGTAGAGACGGGGTTTCACCATGTTAGCCAGGATGGTCTCGATCTCCTGACCTCGTGATCCGCCCATCTCGGCCTCCCAAAGTGCTGGGATTACAGGCTTGAGCCACCGCGCCCGGCCGAAAAGTAATTATTTAAATCTATATAGCAAATGTGTCTTACTTATCTTCTTTTTTCAGTAATCATATAATTCCTTTAGCAATCACAGATCAGCTAAAATATCACTAAAATAGCAAATGACCAAAGGTTACAAAATGCAATTAAAAGCTGATATGGTTTGGCTCCATGTCCCCACCCAAATCTCATCCGAAATTATAATCCTCATATGTGGAGGGTCGAACCTAGTGGGAGGTGATTGGATCACGGTAACAGTTTCTTCCATGGTGTTCTCCTGATAGTGAGGGAGTTCTGATGGTTTAAAAGTGGCAGTTTCCCCTATGTTTTCTCTCTCTTGCCCGTAGCCTTGTAAGATGTGCCTTGCTTCCCCTTCGCCTTCCATCATGATTATGTTTCCTAAAGCCTCCCCAGTCATGCATAACTGTGAATAAATTCAACCTCTTCTCTTTATTAATTAGTATCTGTATAGCAGAGTGAGAGCAGACTAATAACACAAAAACCTAGATATTTTGCAAATTGCATAGTGCCATATTTACTGGTTGAGAATTGACCATTCAACGGCTAAATTTTGTTCTCTTACTTTCCTCTTGAGAAAGCAACTGATATAAGATAATAGCTGTTTTGCCCCATTCCTGTGGCTTTTCTAACACGTTCACACTCAACTCTGTAAACTCTACCTTTCTAAGCCTGCAGTTACTCTTTCTTCCCTGCTTTGCAAATCCTCACCCTAGCTTGTCACAATCTCCTAGAGGTCTACAAACAAATGCCACCTCTTCTTCTGAAGATGGATTGTTAAAACACCCAAAATGAAGCTATATAGATAGACATTAACAAGATTTTGTTCTTCACCTTTCCACTAGGCCCATGATAACAAATACACCATCATGTCTGCAAAGTCCCACATTCACTTAAAGATAAATAACAACCTTGTTATTCGTTTGGGTATTTAAAATCAACTGATTAATATCATAAAGACATTTACTTATGTTAATCATACATTCATTCAATAAACACCTTATTTACTCTCTGCTCTAAAAAAGCCATAGTGATTTATTTTTTCTTTTTTTGTGTCTGATATTTATTTAGTATATAAAGGCATTCAAACTTTATAGCCTGGGTGTGGTGACTCACACCTGCAATCTTAACACTTTAGGAGGACAAGCCAGGAGCATGTCTTGAGCCCAGAGGTTTGAGACGAGCCTGGACAACCAAATGAGACCTGGTCTCTGTTTATTAAACAAATAAATAAATAAAAATAAATAACTTTATAGAAACTACACTGTATATGCACCAAATTATTGAAACAAAATAAATTTTGCACTATAAAATGTTAATTTAATTTAATACGAATATTTGCTTTCTTGGGAATTAAGTATTGTCAAATGTGGTAGTTACATGTATAAGTATTACAGTCGCCACCGAAAGGCAACATTTTATTCATTCCATCCACATGATTTCTAAAATTATTCTGTAATTACAAGTATTTTTAGTACAAAAAAATAAGAATAAATGAGACCTACTATTTGCTAGCACAACAGCGTGACTACAGTGAAAAACAAATTAATTGTACATTTTAAAATAGTGAAAAGAGTTTAATTGGAGTGTTTGTAACACAAAGGATAAGTGCTTGAGGTGATGGATACCACATTTACTCTGATGTAATTATTACACATTGGATACTTGTATCAAAATATCTCGTGTAACTCATAATTATATACACTTACTGTATACCTATAAAATTAGAAATAAAATTACTTAAAACTATTCTTTATATACATTTCATTGTTTTGTATTAATGTTTCTAAAAGTATAATGTACATTTTCAGTAAGTACGTTATTTTTCAACTAAATTTAAATATAATGAGAAGAAAGTTTGTCTGATGATATAATAATGGTTATAATTAAAATGGATATTTTATTAATCATTTGAAGAGCATTTTATTAAAACATACAAACAGAAATATTTTAAGAACAGATGATGTCCTGGTAAAAAGTTATCATAGAAAATACTGTTTCCTTATAGGTCAATTCACAGAAGAGGAAGTTGAGGTCAAGGATGTTGTTCATGTGGGTCATTCTCTTATGAAGTGATTGTTTTAAAAGTTAATAATTTAGTTACCTAATATATCATGTTTCATTTATCCATATTTAAAGACAGTGTGTTATGTAAAAACACTTTATTAAGTATATTTATAAGTAATTTAAAGATACATAAATCATGGGTCCTTAAACTAAAAATGTTCAAAGAGTGCTAATCATGATAAAATATCAGACAAATAATATTATATCAAGGTTTAGCAAAAGAGTTTTTTATTATCTTTGGAATTTGTTCATAGTGAATAAAATTTGTCTTCTGATACGAGATATTGAATATCTTTCAAAAATCTACTGTTCCAATTAAGTGTAATCTCACCAAAACACACAATTTGAATTGAAAATCTTTGCCTGCATGCCACATACCAGTCTTTCAGAATTTTATGATGTTGATTACTACCTAAAATAAAAGAAAGTAATTTAAATATCTATTCCTGTTATCTGAGGACAGCTTAAAGGTCTTCACAAAAATTATACAGTGTCTTGAATATAAATTCAAGCAATACAAGCTTCCTAAAATTCTAATTTCAAAAATGACATTAAGCTGTTATTTCATGATACAATAAAAGTCTTTTGTTCATATAATCACTTAATTTTAAAAAAGATTGAATACTGAAATGAACACTCAAAATTTTTCATTTGGAATCCTTTTGAAATACTTTAAAATCTACAAGTGAAAAATTTGGACCAGGTAATGCTATTACAAATGTTTAAACACTACATTAAATAAGATGTGAAAAATAGACATTGCCTGCATGTATTCAATCAAATAAATGTATATTTTGATACATTAGAGCAGCTACTATAATATAAAATACTTTAATAGAGAGAAAATAGTGATAAATAAAACTAAATTATTTCCCATATATTTGAAGATGATATTTTATGGAGAGGCTGTCACAAAATCAATTATCATATGTCAAAGCTACTTAATCTTCAAATATAAAAAAGAATATACAAATCATTACAAAAGAACTAAGGTAATCATTTATGAAAATTTTCAAGTTTGCAAATTGGGGTCATTTTTGTATTTCTGAGGCTATCCTCACTAATGTAGCCACTGTGGATACTGAACACTTGAAATATGGCTGGTTTAAATTGATATGTGCTTTAAGTATAAAATACACACTAGATTTTCAATACTAGTATGAAAAGGTTAAAATATATCATTAATAATGTTGTATTGATTAGATGTTGAAATGGTACGCTTTTAGAAATATTGGTTCAATGAAATATTTTATCAAATATATATTGTCGAAATATTATTTACTTTTATTAATATGGCTTTTAAAAATGTTAATACTCACAATATAGACTACTGGATATGGCTGTTTTGATGATTATTTATTAATTAGTTTATTTAAAACCTTGTTGAAATTTTATCTCAACATACGGCTAAAGCATCTTATAAGATAAAGGCAAGTAATTCCTATTGGCAAAAAGAAAAGACTCAACTTCAAACAATGTAATGACTGTAGGTTACTCACTAGGAAAAGTCAGCCCATTATGTAGATTTATAAAATGAGATCAGTAAGATTGTCATATAAGTGTTACATGAAATAACTAATCATGGATGTGAGACCAAATGTGCAAAGTCACCTCAAAAAGACAAAATGATTACCAGAACAGTGGAATTGCTTGTAACCTTTATAAGTAATGAAAATGCTAAAGAAAGATGAGGTCAGTAGGAAGAGTTTGGGCCGAAAATTAAAAAAATAAATAAAGAGCAAAGAAATGTCAATGCGAATATTAGTAATGCTCATCTGAACATCATGGATGAGAATGTGGCAGCAGTAATATTTAGTTTATTGAACAGAGGTAATGTTTCTGATATTTAATGAGTTTTAACTCTTGCTTTATCTTTTTGTCTGTCTTTTTTTTTTTTTTTTTTTTTTTTTTTTTTTTTTTTTTTGGACACAGAGTCTTGCTCTGTCAGCTAGGCCAGAGTGCAATGGAGTAATCTCGACTCACTGCAACCTCCACCTGCCAGGTTCAAACGATTCTCCTGCCGCAGGCTCCCAAGTAGCTGGGATTACAGGCATGTACCACCACACCTGGCTAATTTTGTATTTTAGTAGAGATGGGGTTTCACCATGTTGGCTAGGCTGGTCTCGAACTTCTGACCTCAGGTAATTCACCCATCTTGGCCTCCCAAAGTGCTGGGATTGCAGGCATGAGCCACGGCTCCCGGCCTCTTTTATGTTTTATGATAGAAACCTAGCTTACCTGAATGCTGCTAAATATGAGACCCTGATAAATGGGAATGCCTGATTTGAAGTTTGATCATCAGGATAAGAATGTGAGATGAGTTTGGGAGGTCACTGGATGTTACCTAGCAGCCTCCTTCAAGTATGGGCTGAATGCACCTCTTACTTAATATTTTTGAAATGCATGGAGTTTTTAGATGGAAATTTGAGCAGTATTCAGATTAATATATTTTGTGATAGTTGATGTTATGGGTATGAGTATATGTGTTTGTTTGCAGATGCATGTGTGTGTGTGAGAGAGAGGAGAGGGACAAACAACATATTTTACTGTACTACTGTAATCAAAGCCATAGAAGAACCATAAAATGCCTGTGACCTCAGGAAGGGGCAGAATTATAGCTTATGTTTCATATATACTCATTAGAAGCAGATATATATTTTTGAGACACAAATATGTCGACAAGAAATCATGACTGTTATTAATGCTTATCTAATTTTTAATCATATGCACATCTTGCCTGATGCTAAACAAATTTATCCTGGCCTTTTTATGTTATCCTTAGAGCCCAAATCTAAAGAGGAGTTGATAAATGAAAATTAATAAAATCTATCATTGTTAAAATATTAGGAATAAAGAATTTGTTATTTTCAGAACGATGGTATAGTAAACTATATTTCTCTTCATACATACTCCTCATCAGCTTAATCATGATATTTTCAACCGTTTTCTAGAACCTCATACATCAGCCTGTGAAACACTTCGTGGTTACTGAGACTTTCTTGCTAGAAATTTCACGTCTTGGGAGATTGCTGCAAGAGGGGCACAGTGTCTGAACAGCAGTAAACTTGTAGCTAACTTGAGGAGTATCTGCTTAGAAGAGGAAAGCTAAGCAGTAATAGATTAGAAGTGAGAGATCCTAGAGAGATAAACACCATAACCAAAAAAGAACTTAGAAATAATGACCTTGAAGTGTCTCATTTTCTGAGAAAAGGTCTAGGAAAAATCATTACTATATGCTCAATTATCTCATTATAATACATTCATGAGACTCTAAGTTTTTGAACAATTGAGAAGGATATTTTCTCAAGATGCTTATTCTAGCTGTGCCATGATGCATTTGAGATCATGTTTTCAACCCTTTTGAGCATATTCTTGAATTTCCTATTTCCAGTTACTATAAAATGTAAATGAAATATTGAGGAAATACCATTTTCAAAGATAGCATGACAATATTATAGCACCCTGTGTTTCTCCTCTGTTATATCTCCCCCATGCTGAATTATTCATTTAATACACAGCTTCTAAGACAAACATATAAACTCCATGAGGGCAGGAAAATATTTGTTTGCTCTTATTTCTGAGTTCTTACAGGGACTGACAGAGCTATTGCTCAAAAATTGGGCAGTACTTACTTGATAATTTGAGAAAGGCCTCGCAGAAAGTGTGAAGATGTGAAGGCTGTATTTTTAATGCAACTGCAAGGCAATTCAATCTGCTTATGTAGCACTTTCTCAATGAAACCTATCCTGATATTTCAACCAGAAGTAATCTTCTTTTGAAAACTCTCACCATCTTTTGCATAGACTTCTCTTAGTGAACATCATTCTCCCTTGCATTTTCTATGGTTACAAACATATTTTCTTTCAGGTATTACAATCTCAATGCCCACAGAGAAGAAAAAACTGATATAAATAGTAAAGCCAGCTTTGGGTAGTGATGGTCACAGTGTCAAACTGGAAACTTACCTAAAGAAAACAGGTACTACTCAAGCCCAGCTAAGGGACCTTGTCTGAGAACTCACATTTGGTCCTGTCAGAACAATTCTGTTTCATCTCATCTAACATAGCAAAGTTCCTAAAGTCACTACCTATATTTTACTTTAAAAAATTGTATCTGTAGAGTGTCAGAATAACATACTGCATACAATTGGCATTACATTTATTTTTACAAATTAGTTATAGCATGTAGTATAAATACTATTAAAATCTTAAAAACAATAAAATTAGTCAAAATAAAATGAATATCAATTATTTGTTCATCTTATTACTTCTTATTTATCCTGGGCATTAGGCTAGAGCCACTATATGAGTTAAAATGTCTTACTTCCCTAAGAGTATTAGAAGAATGTTTGCCATAATGCACATTCCAGTTCTGAAAATTGATTAAAGATGCACTCCTATTTTATCTTGAAGTGCTGTAGCATAGAATTCAGATAGTACGTGAGAATTTTATCTGACCTATTAAATCAGTAAATCAATTCAAATACTACAACCTAACAACTGGTAGGACAGTTGTTTGAATTCTAGAGCTCATTAAAAAAATTGTGGATGGGCTACTTAAAAACATGTATGATTTCTTATTCATTCTTGCATGTTCTAATGCAAAATACTGTGCTTTTAACTTTTTGGTATTCTAAAAAATATCTAATGAATTAACAAATAAAATAATAGTTGAAAATTAAAACAGCTTTTCTGAAAGTGAACCATATTTAATTTACTAAAATTGCCTTAATCAAACGTAAGTTTTGGGGTACAGGCATCCCTAGGAAATATTGCAGGTTCAGTTCCAGGCCTGTGCAATAAAATTATCATGATGAAGTGAGTAAAACAAATTTTTTGGTTTCCCACTGCATAAAACAGTTTTAAATAAGTGTGCAATATAATTATGCCTTAAAGAACAAGGTACACATCTAAATTTAAAAAAAAATTATTGCTAAAAATGCTGACAGAGACAGGAAGCGAGCACATGTTGGGAAAGTGGCTCTATAGACTTCTTTCAGGCAGGGTTGTCACAAATTTCCAATTTGTGAAAAAACAGGCTCTGTGAAGAGCAACAAAGTGAAACAATAAAATGAGGTGTGCTTGTATTAGCAAATAAAGCCATATAAGTACTACTGAGCACCTTTCTTTTAGAAATGCTAGGCTGAAGGCTTCAGATTAGAAAGTTTGGGGTAATTCATTTTTTCGATTCTGACCTCCAATCTCTTGTCGCCCTGATTCCATATCTGACTTTTCCAACATGGCATTTGCCCGACTCCTTCTTAAACCTGAGAATATTTCAATTTCATATACATTTTTTCAAAATCTCACTATTTAATGTACAGATATTTAATTCTAACAATAAAATTACATTATTATATATCATATATTTCTTTTTGTGCTTTGTTATGAGATAATCAATTTATGTATCTATACAGCATAATAAGCTCACCAAGGGAGGATCACTTGACTCTAAGAGTTCAAGACTAGCCAGGGCAACATGGAGAAACCTCGTCTGCACAAAAATTTAGCCAGGCATGGTGGCATGCACCTGTAGTCCCAGCTACTCAGGAAACTGAAGTGGGAGAATCACCTGCGCCCATGAGGTTGGGACTGCAGTGAGTAGTGACTGGGCCACTGCACTCCAGCCTGGGCAACAGAGTGAAAGCCTACAAAAAAAAAAAAAAAAAAAGAAAGAAAGAAAAGAAAAAAGAAAAAGACAAAAGGAAGTTTGTTGTTAGCAGGATGTTCTGAGATGGCATGGCTTCAGGTACAGCAGGATTCAGGTGCTTAAACATGTCATCAGGAGCCCATCTTCCTCTCTCTTTCAGCTCTGTTTTCCTTGGCTTTGGTTTTGTTTTCTGGCAATTTCACAGCTACTGTTGAACATGGTGACTATTGCTCACAGCTTCTTCACGTAGGCTCTTTGCGAAAAATTTATCGTAATATATGCACCCTGCTTCCTACAATGCTGTTGTAGGAATAAAGTCACCATTGAAACCACTTGGCTCTTAGTCCTTTTCTACTTTTCATCAGACGTTGCATATGATACTCCTACTACTGATTTCTAGTTCCTGAAATGGAACTAGTTTCCAGTCTCTCGATACCTAACCGTGGGGAACAGGTGACACTTGCCAAAGTCCTGTGACCCCTTGGATGAGAGAAAAAAAAAAATCATTGACTGTTTGCCCCACAATCTTCTCATCTAAAGTTTAGCTCCCTTTTAAAAGATGCCTGAGGTTAAAGTGAGGATCATTTGAGCCCAGGAACAACGTAACAAGACTTCATTTCTCTAAAAATTCTGTCTCTATATACATATATGTATTATTTATATATAATATATCTGTATACATATATATGAGAATTATATATTTATATGTATATATGCATATATTATATACATACACATACACACTTAAGGTTATATGTAATACCGTTAATTGACATTCTTATGCATTTATAAATCATTAATAAAATAATTGAAGCCACTTTATTTTTCAGTTGAACATAACACATAAACACAACTACTTTTTGAAAACATCCTAAAACCAAATGAAATTTGAGACAATTATTCTGACAAAGAAAAAAGAATCTTGAAAGCCAATATTTTTGAAACATTTGGTGATTTCTGGGGACATTGGAAGAGAATGTTTAAAACTGAGACTGTGATAAGAGAACAGATTGTAAATTTGCCATATAAATCATGTGGAAACATTTGCCTATTTAGTCCACACAACTTGTAATATAATGTATACTGCTTGTAAATAAACATACTCCTTTTCAAAACCTTTAAAGGATACTTTCCTTATGCCTCTTATTTTGACATGCACTGTCACTTGAAAATAGAAAATTAAATACTTTCTTGAAGAGTCAACAAATCTTGATACTTATTTAACTACCTCATTATTTTACATTTCAGGAAAGAGAATTCATCTGAATTTCACTGTGCTTAATTTAGTTAGTCCAACACTAGCTCTCAGTATACAGTTTACAATGTGTCTTCCTTATTTTACTATCTATTTTAGTCTTCTTGCCAGATGAAAAGGAAAAGACATCTACATTTATTGTGATTTTAAGTTCTACCTTCTCCTTTTGCTTTTTACTCATCTTATTTTGATATGACATGCAAGTTGATTTCTTTTCACCCCTTTTCTGTTTTCCTAAACTATACAATGAAAAATTTGTCCTTAACAAAACACCAGTTTACAGGGTAAATATGCTATAATATTATCATCATTGCTTTATCTCATTAAGAGGAAGAAAGTATATGCTGATGAAAGCTAAGCCAAAAGGAATTAAGATCTGCTTTATTTATCATAGGTAAGATTTTAAAAAGATTGTGCAGTCAAGTAGTCATAGAAAATATGTTATTTTCTTCTGTTCAATAATTTATAATTCTACTTTTCATCAGACGTTGTACTCTTCTTTCACGAAAGGTTAAGGATCATAATTTTACCCACATTTACTTTCAGTTACATAAACTGGTATGAAGATAGAACATTTTCACTCTGTCCTATATAACCAGTTTATTTGCAAAAATTACTTTTCTCCCATAGCTGATCCCATCCAACCAATTCACCTCTTGTCTTGCAGCAGAAAATAATAAACACTTTAAAAAATAATGGCTTACAATTTTTATTAAATTTTAATGATCCTTCAAAAGATGTTTTAAAGTGTACACAATCAAATACAAACATATGTTTCTCTTCCAACTCCTTGCTTTTAACAGCAATAGGATGCTATACACATTGTTCTAAACCCTGATTTTGCATTTAGCAATTCATCTTGTCAAACTTTCCATATTGGCACAGAGGAGCATCTTACATTTTATAATATTCATATTTTAATTGATGGAAAACTGTCTTGCTTCCAAGCATTTTCAGATATTACAGACAGTAATGCATTGAAAAATGACATATACATTATTTTTAACATGTTTATATGTATTATAAATTGTTCAGAATTTGAAATGCTAGACACAGGGGTGTATGTAATTTTATTTTAATAGATATGGCCAAGTTGATCTCCATATAGTGTTTAACAATGTGCAACCTCATCAATAATGAATGAATATATCTGTTAAAACATAATTTAATCCAACGTTTATCTTTTAACAATTCAGTAGGCCAGGCGCGGTGGCTCAAGCCTGTAATCCCAGCACTTTGGGGGGCCGAGATGGGCGGATCACGAGGTCAGGAAATCAAGACCATCCTGGCTAACACGGTGAAACCCCATCTCTACTAAAAAATACAAAAAATTAGCCGGGCGTGGTGTCGGGAGCCTGTAGTCCCAGCCACTCCGGAGGCTGAGGCAGGAGAATGGTGTGAACCCGGGAGGCGGAGCTTGCAGTGAGCTGAGATCTGGCCACAGCACTCCAGCCTGGGCGACAGAGCGAGACTCCGTCTCAAAAAAAAAAAAAAAAAAAAAGAAGAAAAAAAAATTCAGTAATTTACAAATAATGTCATTTTAATTTCCTTTCTTTATTTACAAGAGATGGTAAGCGTTATTTATATATTTGAGAGTTTCTGTGAACATTCATAGCTTTTGATAATTTTCAACTGAATTGTGCTTTAACCTAATTTGTAGAAACTGTTTATATACCTGAAGGGTTACCTTTTTGTCTATGATATGAATTGTAAAATGTTTCTCAGTTTGTAATTTT
>NW_016816299.1:1732283-1743255 GCF_001698545.2 Rhinopithecus bieti
AAAAAAAAAAAAAAAAAAAAAAGAAGAAAAAAAAATTCAGTAATTTACAAATAATGTCATTTTAATTTCCTTTCTTTATTTACAAGAGATGGTAAGCGTTATTTATATATTTGAGAGTTTCTGTGAACATTCATAGCTTTTGATAATTTTTCAACTGAATTGTGCTTTAACCTAATTTGTAGAAACTGTTTATATACCTGAAGGGTTACCTTTTTGTCTATGATATGAATTGTAAAATGTTTCTCAGTTTGTAATTTTACCTTTACATTCTGCTTATAGTTATTTTTTATGCCACACTCATTTTCCTTACATTGTGAGTAGTTAAATATATAGAGCTTCCCAATCATTTTAGGGATTTTGAAACGAAGTTAGAAAAAACTTCAACGTTGTAAAATTTTAAAATAATAACAATTTGTATTATTTTAGGAAATTTTTGTAGCTATTATTTTAGAATTTGAGTTTGTACCAAGTCTTACAGCAGTCAGAATAGCTATTATTTAAAAGTCAGAAAATAATAGATGTTGGCATGGCTGTGGAGAAAAATATAATGCTTATACACTGTTGGTGGCAATGCAAAGTAGTTCAGCCACTGTGGAAAGCATTTTGGAGATTTCTCCAAGAACTAAAGGTAGAATTACCATTCTGTCCAGCAATCCCATTACTGGATATTTACCCAAAGGAATATAAATCATTCTACCAAAAAGCCAAATGCACTCATGTGTTCATTGCAGCACTATTCACAATAGTAAAGACATGGAGTCAACCTAGGTGTCCATCAATGGTGGATTAAATAAAGATGGATTAAATAAAGAAAATATGGTAAATACACATTTATAACATTGAATACTATGCAGCCATAAAAAAACCCAAAGAAATCACGTTCTTTGCAACAATATGGATGCAGCTGTGAGACATTATCCTAAGAGAACTACCAAGGAAACAGAAAAATCAAATACCACATATTCTAACTTATAAGTAGAAGCTAAATATTGAATACACCTGGACATAAAGATGGGAATGATAGACACTGGTAACTACAAGAAGTGGGAGGGGGAAAATGAGGACAAGGGTTGAAAACTACTTATTGGGTACTGTACTCACTACCTCGGTTAAAGGTTCAACCATATCCCATACATTAGACCCTTAAAACAAACCTGCACTGGGACCTCCTCAATCTAAATAATTTGAAAAAAAAATCATTAATGAGATGTCTGATTATTAATTCAATTAACATTTAATTTCAGAATAATATCCAACTGTTAAAAACCCAAAATATTGAATGGTCATGTTTCTCTCACTAAATTAAGATGGGGTTATTAGCAAATATATTACTTAATATTTGTTTATAGTTCTTTCTATATCTGGATGTCACTTGTCCATTTACCTGGCATATATGAATATTTAATTATTTTAATTATTAAAGATTTAAAATATGTTTTGCACTTGGCAGAGCAAGTCACCATTCATTGTTCTTGTTGTTCAGCACTTCCTGTTTATGTAGCATATTTTTTAAGGTGCTGACTCTGTACACACACTGTATGAATTCAAAGTCCTGTTTCTATAGTCTTGAGATCTTCAGCAAGGTCCTTAATCAGTTTCATCTTTGGAAATATTAATATTACTTACATGAGAGGATTATTATGTATACATTTAAGGGGTTTAAATAATATCTAGCAAATATCACTCAAATAAATAATAGATTATATAACTATTATTTAATCCATAGTAAAAACTGTATTATGACTTGTACAGTCAAAATGGAAATATTTTAAAGGTATTATATTAATGAGATTATAGATATGCATATTAATTCAAGGTACATTGATGATGTTCAATGGTACTATACAGAAACATAATCTTTGTTTCATTGTGTACATCTATTTCCTTGTTTTTTCCAGAGTCTGTGTATTTTATACATGGATGCAACATATTTCAGCAGTTTAAAGCATTTCAGCTTTTTTGGTTGCTACTATAAATAAGGTCTTCACTCCAATTATCTCTTCTAACTGGTTGGTTTTGCTTCATTTTATTTTTACATACAAAATTATGGGTTTGGCTATATTAATTGCATTTTCTTACTATATAGCTGCAGTCTGTTATTATTTGCGGTGAATATTCAATGTAGTCCTAGCTACTCGGGAGGTTGAGGCAGGAGAATGGCGAGAACTCAGAGGCGGAGCTTGCAGTGAGCCGAGATAGCGCCACTGCACTCCAGCCTGGGCGACAGAGCGAGACTCCGTCTCAAAAAAAAAAAAAAAAAAAAAGCTTGTATTGTAAACACATTATTGAACTAGTGGATTACATCTATAAGCTCTTTCAATTGTCATACCTGTATCATCCCCACGCATTTATTTTTATTATTTATTTATTTATTTTTGAGACGGAGTCTCAGTCTGTTGCCCAGGCTGGAGTGCAATGGTGCAATCTCGGTTCACTGCAACCTCCCCCTCCCAGATTCAAGAAATTCTCCTGCCTCAGCCTCCCGAGTAGCTGGGATTACAGGCATCTGCCACCACGACTGGCTAATTTTTTGTATTTTCAGTAGAGATGGGGTTTCACCATGTTGTCCAGGCTGGTCTCTTTGGTCAGGCTGGTCTCAAACTCCTCACCTTGTGATCCACCTGCCTTGGCCTTCCTAAGTGCTGGGATTACAGGTGTGAGCCACCGCACCCGGGCCATCCCCACAATCTTTGCCAGAACTCCTACCTTCATCATAAAGTTCCATGAGCTTTCCAATTCAAATATGCGCTTCATAGCATGTTTAATCTTCTAGGGGAAATACCACGGAAAAGATGACTAGATTTTCAAGCTTTTCATGTATTTCCCAATGTTGTCTGCAGTTAATTTGTTGGCCACTTCTTCCAAGGCATTTTCTTTGCACCTTTTGGGTTATGATTTCCAACATTTTCTTCTGGATATGAAGGACCTATTGGTATTGACCATCAGAAATCTTCCACATCTGTTTCCTTTTATAGTAAAAATATCACAAAACATGTGAACCACCCAAATGTCAATAGTGGTGACACCAACGTGAGTTTCAGTCATAGTCTGCCATTTTTTGAACATGATCCCATTTGGTCGGGGCAAGGTACATATCCTACTGAGACAGCTTTTGCCATGAACTTCCTCAATAATTAACCTGAAATTTCTAAAAGCAATTTTATCATTATACAAAGCTTACTTCAAAAAACACAGTCCTTGAAGCTACCAAGTATAATTTTGGCTCTTTAGTTATTGTAATGAGTGTTTTTCTAATATATCTAATATTGAATATGGCTGGTGCCTTTATATCATACCAATATTTCTTAGAAAATGAATCAACCACTTTATTTGTGGCTCCCTTTTTGCTGCCTTTTGTAAGGCACTTGTTCTTGCCAATTGCCATAGTGCTTGCTGTTCTGAGAGCCATAAGGGAAGTATTTATTTTTTGTAAGATTCATGTTAAAATTATTTCTGAAAATCTTGACTTTTAAAATTGTTTTTCTATAGACTTTAAGTGAAAGTTGTAACTTTGATAGATATACAATTTTACATTACAATATGTTTGCAAGATCTTTTAGATATTTTTCTATTTGTAGTTCAGTGTTGCACTGGAAAAATGTAAGTTTGTCTGAGTTGTTCTTATCATTACATGTGACATGATGTGTTTTATAATTGCCCAGTGGATTTTCATTTCTATGACATTCATTTACTACAAAATATTTGAGACTTTCCATTTTGGTTCAATTTCCCCTGAACCTGGTGTGCCCTCAAAATATTTAACTTTAAGACTAACACATACTGAGCATGTACATTGTGTAGATATTGTTTAAACACTTCATGTAGACTAAATTATTTAATTCAATTAGCTTCTTACTCTATGGAGTAAGAATAAAAGTCACCATTTTTTAGAAGGCTAAAGTAGGGCAACAAGAGGCTAAATAACCAGATAATCATTGAAGCCATGCTTTGAACATAGAAAGCCTGGTATAAACCCGTGCACTTTTTATCATTACACTGTACTTGTAGATGTAAACTCTTCTTGTGTTTAGAAAAGTCTTCTCAACTGCATCTTCAAATAATATTGTCTTCTATAATTTTGTTTTTCATTTGGAGTTTAATAGTAGGCCTGTAATGGTCTTCATTGTCTATTTTCGGTATCTATCATTCTTTTTCTAATTTTTTATAAAACTTTCAATGGCCATTTTTTGTTGACTATTTATTTATTTATTTTTCTTTTAGGTTCTGATGTACCTATTCTTGCTTGTCCTCTTTCCCATTTTGGTTTTCACAATCTTTTTCATCCAGTTATTTTTTAATATTTCCATGGCAATAGGTTTATTTTATCTGTTTTTTCCTATTTTAATTTTAATCATTGCATTTCTACTTTGTGGTTTTCCTTTAGAAAGTAAAATCATTTGCTATTTGGTTTTAAAATTTTAGTAAAATTTGGTTATAATTTTATTTCTTCCATGACAATGTTTTCTGAGAGTTTATCTCATCAGTTGTTAAACATGGGGCTGTCAACTGTAAAATGGTGACTATGTATGGGGCGTTAAGGAAGGCTTTACTAAAAGATAATATTTGCCAAGTGATGAAGTTCATGTTGTTTGCATAGAACATTCTAGAAAGAGTTATGGTCTTCTGCAGTAGTTATTCCTATGGGCAAACATATATATTAGAAAGAAAGTGGGACTCCTAGCAAATGATCATGGAAAAAAGCTTGAGATGGCAACAAGGATTAGATCATTAATATTGCTGAAAAATAATTTTTCCAAGAGTAACATGAAAGGTTATAGAACGTTTTCAGCAAGTGGCTGCATTTGAAAAGACCAGTCTGCCTTAATTTAGAGGGATATAAAAGTCTGTGGAAGGGAGGTAAGAGAAGTCCATGCACATGTTGCTATCACAGCCACATATCATCATTCGTAGTATTTTTCTAATGATTGTCTACAAAAATAGATTATTATGATCTTAAGGAAAGAAACTCTGTGTTTAATGCCATACCTATGGTAACTGTTCAATGTATATTACTTTTTCTATGGATGCATTTGAATTCATCTTTACTGATATCTCTCCTTCTCACCTATATGCACACAATCGTCAAGACTTAAATTTTGTTCAAATATAGTCCCCTTAATACCTGACAGCTTGGCTTCTTGTGTTTTTCGTATTGAGATCCTGGGCTATAAGGTCAACAGTAAATGGTGCTGAATCACATTATTGCCACTTAACATCTATGAAATGTTGGATAAACAACTGAAATTCAATTTTTTCCCTTATCCCTAGCATGGAAAAATGATGAAAGAGAAATTCTTAGCAGTGTGTATGACAGATCATGAGTATGTCATAGTTAATGTTATTTGTTTATAATTAAACTGTATTACACATTGTGACTAGAAAGATGAAAGAAAAATGACCTTTGGTTTCTCAAACTTTAAATTATAATTCAAAAACATACATGATAATGTATGTCAACCACAAAGCAATATTCAATGCAATGTATTATTATTTTAAATATATACTAATTTTCTAAAGGACTTTTTACTCCATTGCTGAATAAACATTATTCTTATTACAGAGTTCTAAACCCTAATATGGTAATAGTGTCCATTCATGTTTTTACTTATTGTTTGATAGAAATTCACTGAGTGTCCATCATATGCCAGGTCTTGTTAGCATACAGCAGAGAACAAAACAACGTACAGGCTCTTGTGGACATTATATTCTATCGACAGTGAGATAAGATATAAAAATGAATAAGGAAACATGTAAATTAAAGCCAAAGAATGACAAATTTCATAAATCACAATAAGGGTAAAGAAAATGACCATGTGTAGACAACCAAGGAAAATGCCAATTTTTAAAATATTGTCTCCTTCTCTTTATTAGGTTCCTATCATTACCGTACAGATGACTTCAAACTAAGTGTTGTAAGAAACATAAACTTCTCTTTCAAGTCTGGAGCTCAGAAGAGTGACATGATTCTTATGCTAAAATTAGGATGTTCACAAGGCTGGTTTCTTCTAGAAGATTCAGGAGAGCCTCCATTTCTTGTTTCTTCCAACTTCAAGAAGGTTACAGGCATTCCTTAGCTCCTAGCTGAATCCTTCCAATCACCTTCTATTGTCACATTGCATTCTCTTTATTCTGAACCTCCTGCTTCCCCGACACAAGGACCCTTGTAATTGCATCAAGCCTCTCTGGATAATCTGGAATTATCTCCTCATTTCAATGAACATCTTTGAGGTAGAGGAGGGATAAGGATTTCAATCTGTCACAAATTCCAAAGCCAAGCTAGTTAAGGCTTTCAGCATCACATGTAGCTATCTGGAACATGTTAATCTAATATTAACATAGTATTTGCTTGGGGTGCAAAATGTGTGAAATTTAGGATCAACAGAAAAAGCCAAATGTATGTTAACTTGATAGCACTAACCTTGAGGGGCACTAGTTTATTTGACTGAGACAGAACCTAAATTTTCAAAATAGAAAATGAAGCTATTTGCATCATTAACCAGCTCATCTTTCAAATGGAATGGCAATCACTAATTAAGGGCTTTCTGTATGTTATTTTGGGAAAGTCATTTTAAAACTGCACTGGTTACTTCTTAACCCAGACCCTATAAACCTCTCTGCATTTATAAACAGAACCCACTGGGTCTAATTTTCCACAGAAGCAAACTTCACACTAGAAGAGTCAAAGAGTACACTACTCTGTTTGCATATTATGTTACTTCAGCATTTAACTGTGTCTATGTTCTTTCCCAAAATATCTATACATCTATACCACTACAGCAATCTTTATTAAGGTGTTGTTATGTGAATACAAGTCTTTTAGCTTGGTGGATGCTGCTTACTCAATCTATTGTTGATAGATCTCTGACTCCAGATAAGCGATTTTGGAATAAAGTTTCTAAATTCAAGTTAACATGTGTTTATTAAGCACCTTTTTTTGTATCTAACACTATATTTATTCTATTAACTCTCCTCACATAAGTGCAACACATGAAAACGGATACTAGACGGAAGTACAATAAAGTTTAAGCCTCACATAGATTAATTTTGAGTTAGGTAAGAGTTCCTGTCTTTGCTTACCCACTTACTTTTGGCATAAAGAGAAGTACAAATGTTTATATAGTTGTCTTTCAAAAATAATACAAGACATAGTATATTCATTTATTTAATAACTGTTATACATTTTCTGTTTTATTATATATTTTCCACTTTAAAATGCCTAACAGAATTTATTGATTCATTTTATCTGTTTCTTATTGTCTTATATTTATTGCTCCAGTAATTTGAAGGTAGGAATTGACAGAAATTTGGCCAATGATCTGTCAACCTGATCGTTAAAGATCATATAGTCAATTTTTATCATCTTTGGCCACAAAACATAAGGCATTTTGGCAGTTTGCAATGACATTTCATTTTGCTGATTTTTACTGTCACTTTGCAGAATGAGTTTATTTTAAATCAAGCCCAAGCAGCCTTAATGAAATATGACTGAAATATAACATGTGAAAAAAAAGTCTCTAAAGGAATGATGGAATAACTAGAAATTAAGGAAAAGTGACTGAAAATTTGGAATCATATCTGAAAGAATTAAAGTGAACATTATTAAGTATTAAAATGTTCCGAGAAAAAATGTCATTTAACTATTTTCCCAAATATCTAGAAATAAAAATATTATTTGACACACCATATACATGATTAACTTTTTGTATGTACACAAAGAGAAAAAAATAGTATGGTGTGAAGTGGCCTATTACAATTATTTAGAAGTCTTTTCTATTGATACTGTTATAAATGTTTTAAAATGCAATTAATTAATTAGTGGGCATATATTGAAGATTAAAATTCATTTTATCTAAAAGTTGTAAAATAGATTTATTACTGACATGAAATGTCATTACCCCTTTAAAATGCATTTTTCGTAATAGTGGAACTTATTTTTTCTACTACACTGTTTTACTTTTAATTTAAGGGAATCTTAATACTTACAAAGATGGAATAATGAGTAGGATTAAACCTTCTTTCTTAAATAACTTAGAAAACAGTAATGATTTACATTCACTGGACAACAGGAAGTGAATAATTGTCATCCCTGAAAGAAGAATGATAAACAAGGTGAACTAGGATTGCATCAATATATTGCCTGGAGGCACTTTCACAACACAAGTGGAAGAACCAATAGAAAGTCTAACAGGCTTCCTAAGTTAAAGAGATTGAGCTGTAGTTTCAGGAGGCCAACATAGCCAGAATTTGTGAAGGGAGGTGGAGATGCACTGGACGGGAGCTCTAATGATTAGAAGAATAGTCATTGTAAGTCATTAGTTGAGTACTGAGTTGTCCATGTGAGCATAGCAACTATCTAATGACGAGAGAAATATCATCTCTAACCAGTATTCTGTACAATTCACAAAGTTCACAAAGGTTGAAATAATTTATTTTTATCAGGTAGACTATTGGGTAGAAAATGTACTGCCTTACTAATGGCAATAAATAACCCCGCGACTAAAGGCTGCCAAAAATTCTTCTGATCACTGATCAGTACTCTACATCAAACCTAAAATTATGACTTGAAGAAATGCAACTGATTCTACTCTCTTAAACTTATAGTAGAGTAAAATTCATTAGTACATTAAAAATAAAACTACATCCAGCAAGCAATATTTAATTAAATATATCACTCAGTTAAATACGACCCAAGTAGCCAAAGTATAACTCATAACCAGGAGAAAACAGGTAAGAAATAATGTAAAGAAACTAGATGACAAGAATATTAAAATAGGTATCAAAAATATGTTTCACGTGCTAATGAAGGTAGAGGAAATAATAAGAAAAGTACTGGAAGAGAGAAAATAATTCTTATATAAACTTCTAGAAAAATGCAGTCTTTGAAATAAAGTACATTGATTGGAATTAACCACCGATTAGACACTGCATAACAAAATAGAAGTGAACGTAAAGACAGAACAAAAACCCTAACTAAAAACATACACAGAGAATAAAAGATTGAAAGAAATTATAGTATCAAGGCGTTATTTGATATAATTCGGTAATGTGTCATATGCGTAATTGTAGTTCCAAACGCTTACAAAAGATAATGGAAAGTGGAAAAAGAATAGTTGAAGGAAAGATTTCCAAAACATATCCTAATTGAATGAAAGCATGAAACCCACAGTTTCACTATCAACAAATCCCTAGCAGAACCAACATAAGGCCTATCATAATCAATATTTTTAGACAAGCAATCAACAAATTATCCAAATATTTATAAAGAGCACAGTATGCAGAAGGAAACAATGTTAAGGATGATAGCCAGCTTCTTACGAGAAGCAATGCAACCTAAAAGATAATGGAATGGCATCCTTAAAATATTGAAGGAAAAACTCTCAACCCTAATTTTTTTACCTAGGTTAATGTATTCTGGAAAGGAGAGCAAAATAGGGTATTTTCCGTACAAACAAAAGCTGAGATACCTGCAGCACAATAAATTTTAAATAAAAATTTCAATCAGAGGAAAATAATACCAGATAGCAATTTGGATCTGCGTAAAGGAATTAAGAATCCTGAAATGCAAAACAAGCAAGTGAGTATGAGACTTTAAAATCAATTTTTGAACCCTTTAAAATATGATTATATAATTCAAAATCAGTAATAGTATATTGTGGGTTTTGTAATATATATAGACCTAGAATGTATGACACCAATAGCACAATGTGTATAAAAGGAGAAATGGAAGAATATGGAAGTAAAACAGACTATGTGTGGTGTATTATAATCATCTTTGTGAATTGAGATAAAATAAGATGTATACTTTAAATCACATAGTAACCACAAAACAATAGTCAAGACAAATATATAGACTAGAAGCTGAATGGCATTGACTCTTCAAGAACAGCGTTGAAATCTCGGAGATATTCAAATAATGTTTTGTAAATTGTGAAGGATTTTATTTTCAACCTATAATAATCAATAGAAACACATCAGAAATAACATAAACTAGAAGACAAGAATATTACTCATTTTAAGTGTGTGAGACTAAAATATTTTCATGTCTTAATCCAAGGTATCAACATTTACTCCTATTCACCGTGTATTAGTTTGGTTTTACTGCATAACAAATGGCTGAAAATTGAGCAGCTGAAAACAACACCCATTTATTATCTCATGTTTCTGAAGGTCATAGGTCCAGGTGGGGTCCTCTGCTCAGGATCTCACAAGGACAAATTTAGGGTGTGTCATCTGGAGACTCTGGGAAAGAGTCTGCTTTTCTAAGCTTAATCAGGTTGTTGGCAGAATTAATTTCCTAACTGAGGTATGATCAAACATCCGTTTCCTTGCTGGTTGTCAACCCTGGTCTGCTTTTGTCCTCTAGAGGCCACTGCAGTTTCTTGCCATGTGACATTCTTGTAGCCTCTCTCACAGCATGGAAACTTATTTCTTCAAGGCTAACAGAAAAGCCTCTCTCTCTCTGACCTCCAAACTCTCTTTATAAGGAACTCACTTTGGGCCAGGTGAGGTGGTTCAAGCTTATAATCTCAGCACTTTGGGAGGCCAAGGTGAGGGGATCCCTTGAGTCCAGGAGTTGGAGACCACCCTGGACAACATAGTGAGACCTTATCTCTACCAAAGCAATAAACAAATTAGCCAGGCATAGTGTTGTGTGCCAGTGGTCCCAGTTACTCCGGAAGCTGAGGCAGGAGGATCACTTGAGCACTTGAGATGGACACTGCAGTGACCTATGATTATGCCACTGCACTCCAGTCTGGGCGACACAGTGAGACCCTGCCACTAAATAAATACATAAATAAATAAAATAAAAGCAACAAAAAAACCAAACAGCTCAACTCACGAGTAAAATTAACTAATTTAGGACCTTAATTAAAGGACGGCTGGATTTTATTATAAACTCTAATGTGGCTTCTTGTCTTTACGTTTTGTTGTTTTGTTATTTTAATAAAAAATAAAATAAAATAAATATTTA